>NW_027532185.1:97599-108580 GCF_008692635.1 Crocuta crocuta
TCATTATTTTAATCCCATATATACTATTTTTAATAGTGGCTTTATTAAGATATAATTATGAATTTATTGAGATATAATTCACATACTGTACAGTTCACCCACCTAAAATGTAGAATTCAATATTTTTTAATATGTTCATCATCAAATGGTTCAACCATTACCACAGTCAATTTCAGAATATTTCCGTCACCTAAAATAGAAACCTCACACCCGTTAGCAGTCACCCTTCACTTACTCAAATTCCCCCAGCTCTAAGTAACCACTAATCTACTTCCTGTCTCTATAGACTTGTCTCTTCTGGATACCTTATAATCCTGTATATATCATTAACTTACTGTATATATTTTTCAAGTTGATTTGTATATATGAAACATAAAAAAAAATGTGTTATCTTCTTCACTGACATAATTTAAGGATGAATGATACTGCTGAGGAGAAATGATAGAAATTGAAGAGAATACAAATGGTGTTATATCTAAGTAACATATTAGTAATCAAAATAATTTTTTAAATTTTACTTATCAGAGGTTGAAAACCCATTACTGCTTGAAATATATCTGCGTGGATACAGATTTACAATCGTTTTACATACAAAGCTCTGATTTAGTACACTATACAGTCATGATTTTGTTAGCTACATATTGTATTAAATGACAGGATTATTGTGTTTCAGATGTGACTAAAATTTATGTCTACATTTAGAAAATGAAGAAAATGAAAAACCAAGACTTCTGTGGGCTCTTTACTTTAATATGAGAGATTCTTCAGATGTCAGCAGGAACTCTTATAATGATTTACCATCCAACGTTTATGTCTGCTCTGGCCCAGACTGTGGTTTAGGAAATGATAATGCAGTCAAACAGGTAAGGCTGTTGATGTTTCTCAATTTTGTGTTAAAGTTGGTGTGGTAAGGAAAGTAAGTTGTTTTTTCCTCTGGGATTTGGGAGAAAAGACTGTAAAAGCATCTCTGTCATTTAATACCACCTCTGTAATTTGCCCATAAACTTTTTCCTATGAATGACAAAGCTTCTTTAAATATACTTGAAATATAATATCCAATATTTTTACATTCTTGACTATAACAGTGAATTTCAAGAGAGCATTTAGGAGTTCCATTGTGGGAATAAGGATGGAAGATGTTAGAAATACAGATTCTGAAAAATGAATTTATAATGCTAGTCTTCTAAAGAAACTTCGTTTATAATTTAAACTGTGGCCTCTTATTATTTTTAAATACAGGAACTGTTTTTATTTGTTAACTTCTGAGTCATTTCAAAAGGAGTAACATTAAGTTAGTAAGTAATTACATATGAAATGTCATTTTTAAATGGTCTTAACACATTTTTTTATTTTGGAAAAGAACATGTAACTTATTTTTTCACAGTTAACATGGTTTCTTTAATGTTTTGACACAACCTGGTGTCCTCAAACCTACTGTCATAGCTGCTGAGGAAGATGCTAATGAAAGTGGAATTTTGTGACAGCACTTCTGGGCAAGGTTATGAACTGGTAGAGCACAGGCTGAGAAAAGCTGCCAAAAGTGAACTATGATTCCATTAAGATGAAGATCCAGGTGCATATATAAATACATTTCTCTGCACTTGACAAGAAAGAAAAACAAAATATATTTTTTGAGGCACAAGTCTAAACTTTTCACAGATATAGTTGGCATATCTATGGAACCAATAAATGGATAATTTAACATTATTTTAAAATCACAGATGTAAGTTTCAATCCAACTAGCAGCAGGGATCTTGTAGAAGCAAATGACCTCATTGACCCTTTAATTTTTAGTCACAGTGGCAAGGCTATGACTCCATGCATCTATAGTTTTTGCCACATTGTGTTTCTCATCTTGAGGCTAATGGTGATCCTGGATAATCCTATTCAGCCAGTGATATCAAAAGTGGGAAGTCCTCCATCATTTATTCTATTAGTTTAACAGGAACCCAAGATGGTTCCAGTTCACTTTAAAGGGCATCAGTAATAATATTTACAAATAGTATGTTCAGATAAACTGTGTTCTAATTTCAGTATTTTATCCTTTGTTTAACCCACTCACTAATTGATTACTTTTGTTTTCCAAATTATCCATAAAAGCTCTTAGAACATTGCCTAGGCTTTACCTATGTAGCAAATATAAGCACCTCTTGATTTTCTTTTTTATAAATAAAGTGTTTATTTTACCAATTACCAAGTTTGCATCTGCTTTTCTTATTTGTAAATGTATAGATGTTGAAGAGCATAGACCTGTCTTGCTTGTATTCATGTGGAACTATTTATGATTTGAAAACATACTAAAAATATATCTTTGTTTAATACAAGTTAAAGTGTACAAGAGCACACCAAGACATTCTCTGTTATCGCCACAATGTTGCTAGCCCAAGTGATAATTGTGATTCTTTCTGTGACTTGCTGTTTCTTATAGTTTGTTACTTCCTTTTTTTTTTTCTGAAAAAGACATATGATATCTCTTTCCTTAATACAAGTAGTGTCTCATTTATCCACACATACTGATGAGCAGACTGGTCTATACTTCTCTACTCCCAAGATCATTGATAGCTTATTCCTCCTTCAGGAGCTTCCATCCCCTAAAAGGTGCCACTACCATGAGAACAAGAATAATTATATAGTACTGTATTCTTTGTATTATATTTCAGGTGTACAATGGTTTAAATTGGCTGATGTCGGAACCCTAACCACCATTTAGAATGTTGTCTTTATGGCATAATAGCAATCTGTTTATGACTTCTGGTGCAAAATTTGTAAGTTGAAGACTAGTTTTATAGATCATATGACCTACCAACTTGCTCACATATTGCATTATCCTTCAATTTCTCATGCCATTGAAGGAAAGGGCAATTTTAGGTGTCACATTTTCTTTTTTTTTTCTTTTTTTTTTAATACTTATTTTTGAGAGAGAGAGAGACAGAGCATGAGCAGGAGAGGTACAGAGAGGGAGGGAGACACAGAATCAGAAGCAGGTCTAGGCTCTGAGCTGTTAGCACAGAGCCCGATGTGAGGCTCGAACTCACAAACTGTGAGATCATGACCTGAGCCGAAGTAGGACGTTTAACCAGCTGAGCTACCCAGGCGCCCCAGGTGTCACATTTTCTAAAGCCACCATTCATTGAGCATTTTCTGTGTGCCAGACAATATCCTAAGCATCACATATGTATTATTTCATTTGGTCCTCACAACCATATGAGTATCTGTTTGACATGTCCATTTTACAGATGAGGAAACTAAGACCCAACAGGGGCTAAATAACTTGTCCAAAGATCACATAGCTGGGAAATATGTGAGCCAAAAGTTAAACTCAAGTCTGTTGGACCCTAGTGCTTGTACATTCATCTAGTGTGCTGTGCTACTTCCATCTTGTTAATGTGGATGGATACATTCTAAATACATTTAACTGCTAGATTGACAAAATATTTTTTTATGTTTTGTGTAGATGTGTGTTAAATAAACATAGGAATGTCTTCGATAACTGTGTGTCTTCTCTATACTTCCCAATATAAAGAAACCAGGTCCCCATATAATTATGCCTTTTTAATGTTTTTAGCCACCTGAAGCTACCCTTTAAGCTAACTTTTGTCTTATAAAGGGCAAGAAGGATTTAAAAGCTAAGAATTCACTACTCTGAACTAGCCTCTTTATGAGAACTCTCACAATTGAGGCTTAGTTAGCAAATAAAATGCAGCAGACCAAGAAGCATTAGATAGACCTTCCAGAACATGGCAGTTGACCCTAAGAGGTTCCAGCAATTAGATGAAAGATGGTAAGGGCTGGAGGATGGCTGGAGGAAATTGGCATCAGTGAGGGCCAGTGGCAGATGGGCTGATGGTGAGAGTTCCACAAGCAGGTAGAACACAAATAAGGGTGGTGCAGTAGCCTGTGACTGGTTGGCAATCCTAAGAGACAGAATGTGACCAGGATATATGGAAACAGAGGGTGGGAGCCAGCCACAGCGACTGAGGTCCAGTGGAAAATGTATCCTATAGGGAGGTAACAAAAGGGAGACAAGCTGTGAGATACACAGGAACTGGAGTAGAAGCAAAGTGGTAGTATTAATAATAATTATTTATATTCAACATTTGTACAATATACAGTTTTTAAAGTTCTTCAATGCATTAAAAACTGTATATTGGGATTCTACTCCACACCAGGAACTAAGGATCCAGACTTGAATGAAACCCAGTCCTTGTCATCCCTGGAGGAATCACTATCTAGTAAGGAGAAGAACGTGTAAAAAATGACAATGCAGTGTAGTATATGCAATAATAAAATAATATCAAAGTTCCAAAATAAAACAGAGGAGCCATGAGCTCTACTTAGGAGTCAAAGAACTTTACAGAGAGGGATATAAAAAATGAGTAGCAATTCCCCATACAAATGAAGATAACTGAAACATTCCAACATCTGCACCAATCCAGGATATAAACATCATGGTGTGTTTAAGAAAGCACCCATAAATAGATATTAGTGAAGCAAAAGATCTGAAAGGTGAAGATGAGATGAAATAAATGATAAGACTAGAGAAGTAGGCCTATAGAGTTTTGTATTCCATAACAAAGATCTTGGATTTTTATCCTGTTAGAAATGCAGAGTCATTGAAATGTTTTAAGCCAGAAAATGGCATAAACAATTTCATTTCCAAGACTCTTCTGAAGCCAGCATGGAGATGGATTACCTAAGGGAACCCTAGAGGCAAGGTGACCAGTCCAGTTCTGAAATGTTGCTATTGTCTAACAGAAAGATGATGTATGCCTGGGCTATGTCTAGAGGGAAGGAAAAAATGGAGTCAAAAAGTAGGAGAGAAGACTGTTAGGATTTGGCCATTGATTGTATGCAGAGAGTGGAAGGAAGTGAGGGTGAGAGAGAACTTCAATAGTACGACAAGGTTGAGATAAAAGACAAAAAGACCATTAGAGGAACTGAATTGTGAGATGGAGGCTCTGACTGACCTCAGTCCTCCTGATTCTAGGAGCTAAGTGTCTCCAGCAATGATTATGATAAGTTCCTGGGTGGGGAGTTAAGCAGGCATCTCAAATATTCTGTTTCACAATAGTTATAGTAAAATGGCATGTCCAAAGATATACCCTTGAATTATACTCAAGAAAGGAAGAAACTATTTTTCTCTCTATCTCTTCTTTCAACTTCACATCAAAGCTCAAAAGTTTCTGTTTACTGTCCTTCCACCCACTCACAAGGAATGTCAGTTTTAATCACCTGATGCATGAGTCTACCAACTGTAGATAGCCAGATGGTAAATAGCTTAGCTTTTGCCACCCCTGTCATAACTTTTGCATCTACTCAGCCCTGCCATTACAGTGCAAAAACAGCTATAGAAAATAGATAAATGAATGAGAGTGCCCATGTTCCAATAAAACTTTATTTACAAAACAGGCTGGATTTGGCCTGTGGACCATAGTTGTCAACTTCTAACCTAATGGATGACTTTGTGTGCATGTCAGGAGGAAGGATTGAAGCAGTATGGAAAGACATTATAGCCTTTTAAATAAGCCTATATCTTAAAACCATTTAATGGCTTTTGTTACTAATAGGATAGAGTGCAAGCTCCCTAGTTTCGCAAGGACCCTGATCTAACAATGAGCTGTATTCATCTAAACAAAAGTAGAGATATGTTTAGAATAGAATAGCAATGTTTCTTGTTACATTTACTTTCACGTGTGTGTATGTATGTATCTGTCGTTAATTAAGATCACATTCACTTTTTTCTTCTCTTACCCTGCCAGACTAAGCTGAGCTTAAATTTTCACATTTTAAATCATTATCAATAACAGTGATAACAGCTACCATATATAGATGCTTAGTTAGTCTCTGCCATTTTATAGACAAGAAAAGCAAGGCTCAGAAGTTAATTAAGCATTCCCCCAAATTGCATTGATGCTAAATGGCATAGCCACCATTTCCACATGGCCATCTATTCAGAGTCCACGATCTTAAACACTGTGTTATACCCCTTAAAGCCCAGCGAGAGTTCAATTATTCCAGAAAAGTAAATTGTTGAACAAATAATGAATAATTTTCTTAATTTTAACAATGACTCATTAAAATTATTATATGATAAATTTGTACAGCTATCACAGATAGGCTCTATTGGGAAATTACATAAAGAATTTAAGGAAATTGTATTCATACTGACATGTAGAATGCATGTTCTTAAATTCTCAGCTATCTAACACTTGATAATCTGGTCAAGTACTGATAATACATGAAGGGTGAGCCTGAATGCATGCATACAATTAGAGAAAAGTCATGAAATTCTGAAAGTGGAATTTTAAAAGATCATATATACTTGATAAAATTTGGTAACTTAAAAAGAAATTTTCAAGGGTGATAACTTCATTTTTAAAATAATTCAGAAAGGTATACACATTTTAAACTGAAAACCAAACACTATTGTGTCCTTTTTTCCCTGGCCAGGCTGAAACACTTTTCCAGCAAATCTGCCCCAATGAAGATTTCTGTCCACCCCCACCAAATCCTGAAGACATTATCATTGATGGGGACAGTTTACAATCAAAGGCTTCAGAATCTAGTTTCATACCAGAAGCGAACTCTGAGACTCCCAAGGAAAGCGCAAGCCTGGAAAACCCAGAGGAGTCCTCTCAGTAATGGATATACACCAAATTGTACACCCACTTTGAAAATTCCTCCTGGCCTCAGAGTCTTCTTCATGGAAGAAATGTTTCAAAAATGTTAGAAAACAGCACCAGGTTGACATACATAATTACCAAGAGAACAGGGCATAGAAATCGGAAAGGGGATTTTCCTTGAAAAGGACATTGTAAGAACACAAAACACTTGTAAAGCACATTGGCTTGCCTGCTTTAAAATAACACACCTTTGGAATTAGCAGATGAATGTAAATGGATTGATTCCCAGGAATATACCTATGGATATGAAAGTGATCCTATGCATTGTTAATAATTCTGTGGTATTAGGAAAGCTTTTGATTACCACTTTGGGTCTTTGTTTGAAATCCACATCTTCAGAATCATCTGGTCACATACTTCCTTTATTTTAATTCTATTTTCTTTATATAAGGATATAAGCATGATGGCACCAATGATTAAAGCACATGTGAATGTAATTGAGGAAAGCTAAAATATCCTGATCTAGGCAGGAGCCTATGTTTGGAATAGAGGTTTGTTTTGTTTTCTATCTTGAGAATTACTGAAAATGCCAATATTAAGGCACTCACTTTTACAAACAAATCATGAGTCCATTACTCAACATTTTTTAATGCTAGCAGTGCTATTTGTATGTGGATCATTTACACACTAGGAAAGTATATGGGACTGAAGGAATGGAGGCAAGATTTGGATATGTTCATCAGTATGTGGAAATTCTATCTAGTCAGGTAACTAGAGCTTAATCGTATATGGACCCAGTTTAGTCCTAGCTATATTACTGATGAAATTAGACAAATTGTTTATTTTGTCTAAAAATAGGCCTCACTTTCTCCATATGTAAGGTGGAAATAGTAACACACTACATACCTTAGGAGAATGATTTTGAAGATAATCATTTGACTCTTCAATCTTTTGAAGATAAATACAGTGCAATCCTTAAGATGGTTTTTCTGACGAGGGGGGTGTTTTCCCCTTGACTTGAAAGTGACTATCAAAAATCTCATGCAGCAAATTGTTTGCTGCCAACTCCCCCAATACAGTAGATCACAGTGGTTTTTTATTGCATTAAGCTTTTAAAATAAAACTATTTCCTGAGTTAGTATTTTATAGTCTCATAGACCATAAAACATAGTAACATGAAATTGTGGTTTTGAGTCTTAATAAGGAAAGCACTATATAAATTCTCATATCATTTCTGGTAGGTAAACCTAAAGTCACTAAAGACTCTCAATACAGTATGACAATTGGTAAACCCTAATATACACTTAACATAAAAATCTTAGAATTATACATAGCCAACAAACCTAGTTACAGTTACCATGACAATGTTAAAAGTTTTCCAGAAGCCAAGCTCTGATGATTTGCTTTTTTGAGCAATAGTTTGGATTTCATTTGTTTCAATAATTAAATACATAAAATGCTTTTTGTGCATTCTGGCCTACATTACCAATCAGAGAACCATAGCTATAGTAGAAAGCACATAGTTCTTACTTCAGTTGCAGTGGGACTATGAGCTCTCTAGATTTTAGAGATCTTAAGGGAAGCTAGCTCTGTCTGGTCACAGACTTCTAGGAAATGAAAAGAACCAAGGAATATAGCCCTTGCCTCACCTTTCCAATCCCCTGTAGATATAACTGAATCCAGGTGAAAGGAAAACCTTCCCAGCCTCTCAAGCTGCTCTTAACTGTCTGCCCATTGTACAGCCCATCTCCTATCTTTTTGGACCCTTCTGTGTCTCTTTCCCCTTTTATATTATGCAAATCAGGGATAGTGGAATCACATTATAAACTATTTTGTTAATAGATTGATCTTAAATCATGTTTCCCAAAATCAAACTTATGCAATGGTCTAAATGTACAATACATACCTAGAAGCACCAGGTATTGACCCTGCCCCTCAATACCAGCAACATGAAAGGTCACACTATATATGGAAGTATTGAGTCTGAATACAATTGCACCAATTAAAATACTGTACTTTGTTACAGTTTAAGAGTTAAGGCCTCTTGAATGCAGCATACACATTTATGTAAACAACCATTCAGAGTAAGCTCAGAATAATAACCAGAAAATTATGATACCTTTACTGCAGCTATCTATATGTAGACAAGGAAGGGGGTATTTTGTGGTCTCATGGTCCAACCCATATTGTACCCTATTTTATCCATTAAGCATCCTCATAATCTCTCTTCCAGGTTATTTATTAAATACTACTGAAATATTTAAAGGTTCCTAAATATGATTAATGGTGATTAAAATATTACAAAACTGTTTAAAACATTTTGATAGAGAACCTTAAATATTTCATGTTGCCTCAGAATGTAATAGAAATTATTCTAAGAGCTTTCTTTTCAGCTTTCTTAAATTCTGCAAATAAATATTTTTTTATAGTTTTAAATCAAAGAAAAAACTTTTTGGTTTTGTTGTACAACCATAAGCCTGAAGTTATATGAATAAAGTGAATATGTTATATGAAATACAGAAGTTTCAATAGCTAATTTAAAATGTTAAACATTGTCAAAGAATTTTGATTCATATGTTTAAGATGTTTAGTTATGCATACTCTTTCACCAAAAATGAAAATACCACTCAGTTTAGTGATCTATATTAAAACCAATTACCCTGTGTTGCTACTGTGTCTTTGTCTAGTTGGAATGCCTACCCAAAAAAGTAGGAAGGAAGGAAGGTAGGTAGGTAGATAGATAGATAGATAGATAGATAGATAGATACTATAAATTTAGGTATTTTTCTGTAGGAAAACTGAATTGCAATTTTTCCCATCTCCAGTGATACTTAGTTGCCCATAGTAAAATGGTTACATTAATAGTTAACTTCTAAAATGGTAGTTTCTGAGATTGACAGCCCTTTATCTGAAATAATGACTATGCTAATGATTAACTTCTGTCGTAGCTATATTTCCCAAGAAGGTAGCCCTTTGCCTAAAGTCCTAAAGATCTCAAAAAATTTTGTTGAAGTTTGATTGCTAAATCATATTGATCCTTTAAAGCAATAATTAAATAATTTTCTCGCAAATAAGTTATTTACTAATATTGATAGTAAATGAATTAGCTCTATTCTTGGTTGATTTTCTTATATGCACTTCAAAACCACAAATATGATTATTCATAATTTTCACACAATAACAGTTTTTAGAGGAAATAAAAATCTGTTTTGATGACTTTTGGGCATGGTTTCCTATTTTTCACTATTAAAAGTTTGCATATATGCCAAGAAACTAAAGATTTTCTTGGAACTGATTTATTTGTTGGTATCAGTCTATTATTTAAACAATTAATTGCCCAGTTTTATACTTGGTTTTGTTTCTAAGCATTTGTCAACAGTGTCAGGTTTGTGAGAAAGGCAATCAAATAATACATAGGTTAATTTACTTAGCAAATTGTTCTAGATGCCAGCATCAGACCTCATTCTGTATGAAATCAGTGCTGTGAGGCATGGGCTATGGTTTTATAGTATATTGATTGCCTACAAACTGTTTTCACATCTCACTTAGTATCTGAGAATATGAAATGTTTTTCATATTTACTTGGTGAATGAGAACCTGAAGTGTTTTTTTCTTTGGTGGTAGNCAGCTCGGAGTCTGGAGCCTATTTCAGATTCTGTGTCTCCCTCTCTCTCTGACCCTCCCCTGCTCACACTCTGTCTTGCTCTCAAAAATAAATAAACATTTTAAAAAAGTTTTTTTAAAAACAACTTACTTGAAGTAGATAATAGACTGCTGATGTTCTTTTTACACAGAAATCATTCACTGAACTATGATTTGCTCCTGAATCAAGTAATTAAAACACAGTGACATTTTCTGCCAACTCCAGGTAGTTTCCTAAAGTATGTCAGATAGAATACATTCAAAAGATAACAGGACTCTTCAAAGCTGATGATTTATCTGTGAGATGATTCATAAATCAAATTTATGAAAAATAAGGTCAATTTAATTTTTAAACAAGTAGCTGTATTATCCTTCAAGCACCTTGGAGATCATAGAATATTCACACTTTTCTTTTTAAACAAGTGATTTGATGTTTGAATTCTCCTCTTTAGTGGTGGATTTTTTAAAACATTCATTAAGTGGTTTAACACTTAGCCTCCCACATCACATTTTGAAGGCCAGTTTTCTTTCCATCAATATAGTTTAGCTGTGAGGCTGCAAGGACATGCCCTTCCCATACAAGTTGCCATGTCTGCTCTTCCTGGTGATGATGACTCTTAGGGCCATTTGACAGGTAATCATTAGAACTTGAATTCTAGTAGACTGGAGAGTCTTTTCACCTATCACTGCAGTGTGATTTATGCTGGTAACTCCTA
>NW_027532185.1:108665-108854 GCF_008692635.1 Crocuta crocuta
TTTATGGGACTTGCATGTGTAAATCCTCTTCCTCTCAATGATACAGTTGACCCCTAAAAGAAATATTCTTTAGACATGGACACTTGCTGATCTAGAAGCGATAGTGAGTTATTCTTTTCAGGATTTCCATGTGTGGTTAAAAAAGAGAGAGAGAGAGAGAGAGAGTCTCAGTTTAGCAGAGGATTTGTA
>NW_027532185.1:108926-109434 GCF_008692635.1 Crocuta crocuta
TTGAAATGAAAAAGTACTAGCTATTAATTTTCTATTCCCATTTTTAATAGTATTTTATATATTAGTATTAGTATCTATTGTATACTACTATTTTTCATCTTGCTTTGCTTTCATTGCTATGGCACCAACCTCTTCTAGAACATAATAAAAAGAAGCAATTATTATGCCTTTCTTGTAAAACTTATATTTTCATGGTATTTGAATAGTTGTTGAAGGAAAGTTGTTATAGAAGAATCACCATTTATAATTACATGAGAAATGATAGAATTAGAAAAAAATCACCATTTTGTAAGCCCAATATAGTAATGGACCTAGGCAATGATTATTATTATTAAAACCTTTAGTGATAATAATCTGATGCAGACATCACCTAAACCTAGTGGTCAATNGTAAGTACACAGAAATAACTGGGAAGCATTCTGGCCAAAATTAAAATTAAAATCTCAATATAATCAAGCCTCTAGATTTAACTACCAATTTATAGACATTAGGGGGATAGAAGGGCATA
>NW_027532185.1:109447-115625 GCF_008692635.1 Crocuta crocuta
ATAAAGGTACAATGTATAAAATTCTACAGTACAGATAACCTGATTCTGTCAACAATTAACTGACACAAATAAAATGAAGGGAACACCGTTACAGAATAAAGGAGACTTTAGGGATGTATCAACCAACTGCAACATGCTGACCTTGTTTGGACCTTGCTTTGAATAAATAAAACCTTTGTTTTAAAAAAAAGCAATAAACAAACCATTTTGAGACAGTCATTGGGATTGAACATTGGGTATTAGTTGATATCAAAGATAATTTCAACTACTAGGTGTCATAATGGTAAAGTTTTAAAAAGGCATTATCTGTTAGAGATTTTTAAAAAATAGGTAAAGCAAATATATATAATAAAATGTCAACAGTGATTAAATCTGGGTTATGCTAAATGGGTGTTTGTTTCTATTTTCTATTTTTGTCTTTAAAATGTTTCACAGCAAATTTTTTAAATGACAGATAAAAGTCCATTCGTTAATAGTAATGATAATAACCTATAGATAGTATGTTACTTTCCAACATGACTACTATTGTTGTTTCTGAAAAGGAGGACTTATATGTTCAGTCCTATCCTATACATTTTGTTTTATAATGTTTTGAAACCATGGGCTACAAAAATCACATTTTGAATTTATTACCTTAGGTCAGGGGCTTCTAGGGTTAGAGAAAAAGAATCTTTTTGAGCAACCTCTTTGGCACAAGAGCAAATTGAAAAAAATAAACATGTTTACAGCCTCTCAAATTGAAAATGAAAATAGCATTATTGAGTCAGATGGAATTGGGAAATTATATTCATGCAACTCTGAAAGCCTGCTTTATTTTGTACTTTGTTGATTAGATAAATATCAATGATAATAATGCTTTTTAACCTCTAAAATGTTTCTTTTTAAGCATGTTTTCAGATGTTGCAACATGGAGACTGATACTAATTTCCAACATGAAACCTCGTTGGTGCCTGTACACATTTGGGCTTGTGACCATTACTGTATGGGAATCTACTGAATATAATCATATTTTGGGGGAAACTAAACTGAACATATATATTGTAAAATATTCCCCAATTATCCACATCGGATTTCAATCTTATTTCTTATATTAACAATATAGTTTAACTGTAAGCAACTGTTCCTCTCAACAGTTGTTGCTAATGGCACAACAGATCCCCCGTTCAGGCTACTGCTGAGTGGAAATCACTTCAGTTGTTTTTATCCAATTAGAGCTAACAATGGCCCAAATGAATAAGTCAATTGAAATGTGAACAGTTTTTTTTTCATTTTATATTTTTTGAGTACAATTAACTCGTGTTACATTAGTTTCAGGTGTAAAACATAGTTATTCAACATCTCTACAGGTTATGTTATGCTCACCATAAGTGTAGACACCATCTACTATCTTTTTTTTAATCAAATTAGTTGATACAGTAGTATGAAAAGATCTATTTATCTTGCTCACATACATGTAAAATCACAACTTCTCACTCCTTCTCAATTCCCACATTCAGTTGGACACAAAATCTTACTGATTCTATCTCAGAAATATCTTCCTAATCACAGCTTCCTCCTCATTATTCCCACAATCCACTGCTCTCATTTTCTTTCAGATTATTACAATTGGTCTTGACACAAAGCTCCCCATTCTATTCCAATTACCTTTTGAGGCAGAAACCTTTGCATGGATTGCTTCTTGTGATGATACAGGGTGAGGAGTTATTTAGCATAATAACACACCAAAGTTAACTAAAAGTGAAGCCCTTGAGTGCACTTCCCTAGCCTGTACCAAATGTGGCTGTGACAGGGTGTGGTTGGGAATTTTGAGGTCTGGGTAGAGGGTAGAAAAGGAAATGAAGGGCAACACTTGCAGTGCCAACTATGTACCAGGCACTATTAGCACTTTTAATCTCAAAACAACATGTAGGTACTATTATCATTCTCTATTTTACAAATGAGGATCTTGATGATGAAACTGAAGCAGAGATAAAATGACTTGCCCAAGGTCACATAGATTTTGGGTTGCTCCTCTGAATTCTTCATGCACTGAAACATGTTTATGATCTACTAGTAATAAGTTTATATTCTTTCTTGTCCTAATGAGCTGTATCTACCTGCCCTACTAGTGCCAGAGTTTCACTTAAATACAAATAATAGCCCTGCTCATGTCACTTCTCTCCTTAAAAACCTTTACATACTAATTAAATTTTGACTTCTTTAGCATTGCATATGAGACTACCCTCCCCAAAAAACATTGCTTTCCCTTTGCCTTAATTTCCTATTACTCTACCTCTCCCTCCTCCTCACACTCTATTTTTTCAGTCACAATGAACTCCTTAGGATCTTCAAACTCTTTTACTCATTGCATATATCATTTCTTTTCTGGAATGCCCTCACCTCTCTCTGCTACCATTACACTCTTTTTCCTCTAATAAACTTTCTATTCTGCCTTTAAAACCCAGATTTAATGTTAGTTTAACTGCTGACACTTCAGCAACCTCATTTGGCAAAGTTACTTTTCCCTCTGTGCTCCCCACAGTACTGTTATAAAGCCCTTAACTCATTGAATTTCAAGTTTTCTGATTTTATTCCTGTATCCTAAATAGTGAACAACTTGAGGGTAGGTATGCTGCTATTCATCCTTATATATACAGTACCTAAACAAAACACCACATGGCCATGCATCTCCTGCATAACCCTGCTCCTCTGGCCATAGTAGCTTCAATCTGGGGTGGAATCGGGCCCCTAAAGCGTTTTGAACTTCGGACCCATTAAGTGTTTTACTTTCTGAGTGGCTGCCCCATAATGCAAAATCTCTTTAGCTCTGAGCAGCTATATTTTCTACCATGTGGCTTGGGAGCAGAGTCAGTTTCCAAAGAAAGAAACAGTGATGAGACACAGAATTGCCAGGTAAACCTAGCATTGGTTTCTGAGAAGTTCCTAATTTCATGATCCAGTCTTTCCTGAGGTTCAGTATTATTCTTGCTCTTCAGTTTTTTTATGAAACTCCTGTCTCCTTATAATAATATTTACTTTGGTTTTCATGAAATGTATATTGACTTATACTTGCAAACACAAAACTTTAAACACATTTGGGAAGATGACAGAGTAGGAGTAGGACCCTAGACCTGCCTCATCCATCAAATACAGCTAGGTAAATATCAAATGAATAATCAAGAAATCAATCTGAGGACCTATAACAAAATTCACAACCAGAAAGAGAGAAGAGGCCACATCGTGGAAGAAAGGAGGTGTGGAGATGTGATTTGGGAGAGAAAAGGATCACGGATGTTGTGGAGAGGATGGAGTCCTGGTCGTGGAGAGAGGTGAGAGAGAGAGGACTACACAGGGGATCGCACAAGGAAAACACTTCTCTAAAGACATTGGGAAAACGAAAGTTTTTACAACCAACATGGCTCAAAGACCAGAGTTTTAGAAGTCCACAATGTGGCTCATATGGATCCCAGCTGGCTCCTGTGGCAAAGGAGGGCAGATAGCCTGGTAGTGGATGTCACCATCTGAGGATCCCTTGGGACGCACTGGGAGACATGGTTCCCCCTTCATGGAGAACATCTATGAGAGGTGCATTGCCTCTCCAGAAACAAAAAAGCTGGCCGGCATCATTACCCTCCCCTGTCCACCAACATAGGTGCAGAGACACCTGCTGAGGGTAGCTAGCCTGGATACTGGATATTTCTTGAGTTTTATTCCAAATCCACCCCCTTGCACTTTGCTATGACTGCCTTTCTGGGACAAACCTATATCAGTTCCAGCATGGTAAGACCCTCTCCCAGAGGACCAGTGTGGGTCCCCACCACACCAGGTCCCTAAACGTGAAGTTTTAAAACTCAGCAGGCCTGCATGGGATAGAACACAGGTGCATAGAGCTGCCGGGTGAGCAGATGGCCTAGACACATTGTGAAGGCAGGAATCTGAGGAATGCCTGGAACTCATGAGATAAGATTATTTACCCCCTCTGGGAGGGCTTCCAGGAGAAAGGCAGGTGCAAATTGCCCCTCCTGAGACAAGAAAGGGTCAGGTGCCATTTCTCTTCCACGACCCTTAGGATAAACTAACTTCAGTGAGCAGCACAGTGCTAACAGTGGCAGCCTAAGCCACTTACACCAAGCGCATCCCCCCTGTACTCTACAGGTGCTACTTTTTTCTGCATGCCTGAGAACCAAGGCAGCAGGCACCTTCTCCAGACGATCAGCACAAATCCCGCGCAGGCACGAGGTCTACTGATCATAGAGTTCTGCAAAGCCTCAGCTCTAGTGGAAATAGGATCATGCTCTTTTAACAAGTCTCCAGAGACACACCTATTTAAAACTTGCCACATTCTGGCCAAGATCCAAACACTTCCCACTGCTGGCAAGGAGAAACTGTGCAGAGGACTGATCTGAGGGAAAGAGCTGCCAAAACACAGAAGCAGAGTACACATAGCATACACCAGAGACACTTTCTAAAGCACCAAGCCTTGGATAGTAAATGACCACTTTTTTTTTAAGTTTATTTATTTATTTATTTATATAGAAAGAGCACAAGCAGGTGAGGAGCAGAGGGATATAGAGAATCACAAGCAGGCTCTGTGCTTTCAGTGCAGAGCCTGATGCAGGGCTCGATCTCATGAACCATGAGATCATGGCCTGAGCCAGAATCAAGAGTCAGACACTTAACAGACTGAGCCACTCAGGCACCATTATGACCACTTCTTTAAAAAGTCATTACTCTCAGGAGCATGAAAAATAACAGGATTTCTGAACACATGGAAGACAGAGACTTATACAAAAGGCCAAGAAGGAGGAGTTCATCCCAAAAGAAAGAATAAGAAAATGTCATGTCCAGGGATCTAACTGAAACAGGTATAAGTAATATGCCTGGTCCATTTTTTTTTCAATTTTTTAATATTTATTTATTTTTGAGAGAGACAGAATGCAAATTAGAGAGGGGCAGAGAGTGAGAGAGGGAGACATGAAATCCGAAGCAAGCTCCAGGCTCCAAGCTTTCAGTACATAGCCTGAACCAGGACTCGAACTCACAAACCATGAGCTCATGACCTGAGCTGAAGTCGGACACTTAACTGACTGAGACACCCGGGTACCCCTGCCTGATCCATAATTTAAAGCAATAATCATAAGGACACTAGCTGGGCTTGAGAAAAGCATAGAAAACACCAGGGAGTCCCTTACCACAGAGATAAAAGACCTAAAAAAGAGGCCAAAATTTTAAAAAGGCTATAAGTGATATTTGAAACGGACTGGGTGTAATGACCACAAGAATGGAAGAAGCAGGGGAACGAATAAGAAGATAAAAATATGGAAAATAATGAAGCTGAAATGAAGAGGGAAAGAAAAAATATTGAATCACAAATGTAGACTTCGGGAATTTAACGATTTCATAAAGCAGTAAAGCATTCATATCATAATGGTCACAAAAGAAAAAGAGAAGGGAAAGGAGCAGGTTTATTGCAGGAGTCTTTAGCTGAAAATTTTCATAATCTGGGAAAGGAAAGAGACATCTAGATCCAGGAGGAAGAGAGAATTCCCATCACCAAAAGCAGGCCAACACCAAGATATATCATAATTAAATTTGCAAAATATAGAGAAAAAAATCCTAAATGCAGCAAGACAGAAGTCTACAATTTATAAAGGAAGACAAATAAATTTAGCAGCACATCTCTCCACAGAAACTTGACAGGCCTGAACGGAGTGGCATGATACATTCAACATGCTGTATGGGAAAAATATGCAGCCAGCAGTACTCTAACCAGCAAGGCTGTCATTCAGAATAGGAGAGATCAACTATTTCCCATACAAAAACTAAAGGAGTTTATGACCACTAAACCAGCCCTGTAAGAAATATTAAAGAGGACTCTCTGAATGGGAAAGAAACAACAAAAGTGACAAAGACATGAAAGAAAAAGAAAATCTCCAGAAACAATAATGAAACAAGTAATAAAATGTCACTAAATTCATATCTATCAATAATTACTATTAATGTAAATGGACTAAGTGCTAAAATAAAAGATATATGGTATGAAATGAATAACAAAACAAGACCCATCTATATACCATCTGCAAGAGACACTTGCACATTGAAAGTGAGGAGATAGAGAAACATTTCTCATGCAAATGGAATCAAAACAAAGCCAGAGTAGCAATACTTACATCTTTCTCTCTGTATATATATATATATA
>NW_027532185.1:115788-122192 GCF_008692635.1 Crocuta crocuta
ACTCTCAACAGATGCTGAGAAAGCATTTGACAAAGCACAGCATCCATTCTTGATAAAAACCCTCAACAAAGTAGGGATAGAGGAAACATACCTCAATGTCATAAAGGCCATATACAAAAGACCCATGGCTAATATAATTCTCAATGGGAAAATCTACGAACTTTTCCTCTATAGTCAGGAGCAAGAGAAGGATGTCCACTCACACCATTGTTATTTAACGTAGTACTGCATGTCCTAGCCTCAGCAATCAGCAAAAAGAAATAAAAAGCATCCAAATTGGCAAGGAAGAAGTCAAACTTTCACTATTCACTGATGACATGGTACTCTATGTAGTAAACCCAAATGATTCTACCAAAATAAAAAAAAGAAAGCTATAACCAATGCAAGAATTCAGTTAAGTTGCAGGATACAAATTCAATGTACAGAAATCTATTATATTTCTATACATGAATAATGAAGCACCAGAAAGAGAAATCAAAGGATCAATCCCATTTACAATTTACAATATGATATCTGGGAATAAACCTAACCAACAAGGTAAAAAACCTGTACTCTGAAACCACAGAACATTTTAAAGAAATTGAAGATAACACAAAGAAATGGAAAAATGCTCCATGCTCATGAATTAGAATAACAATTGTTACTAAAATGTCTATAATACCCAAAGTAACCTGTACATTTAATGCAATTCTTATCAAAATGCCAACAGCATTTCTCACAGAGCTAGAATAAACAATCATAAAATTTGTATAGAACCGCAAAAGAATGGCCAAAGCAATCCTGAAAAAGAAAAGAAAAGCTGGAGGCATCATGTTCTGGACTTCAAGTTATATTGCAAAGCTGTAGTGATCAAGACAGTATGGAACTGACATAAAACCAGATACATAGATCAATGGGACAAAATAGAAAACCCAGAAATGGATGCACAACTATATGATCCACCAATCTTTGATAAAGCAGGAATGAATGTCCATTAGAAAAAGGACCATCTCTTCAACAAATGGTGTAGGGAAAACTGGATGACAATATGCAAAAGAATGAAACTAGACCACTCCCTTACAGCATACACAAATATAAATTCAAAATGGATAAAAGACCTAAGTGTGAGACAGGAAACCATCAAAATCCTAGAGGAGAATACAGGCAACATCTTTGTTGCTTTGTTGCTATGTTGCTATGCTTTGACATCATGCATAGCAACTTTGTACTAGACACATCTCTGGAGGCAAGAGAAACAAACGCAAAAATGAACTATTGGAACTTCATCAAGATAAAAATTTTCTGCACAGTGAAGGAAACAATTAACAAAACTAAAAGGCAACCTTCATAATGAGAGAAGATATTTGCAAATGATATATCTGATAAAGGGCCAAGATCCAAAATGTATAAGGAACTTATCAAACTCATTATCCAGAAAACAAATAATCTCGTTAAGAAATGGGGAGACGACATAAATAGATATTTTTCCAAAGAAGACGTGTACATGGTTAACAGACACATGAAAAAATGGTCAACATCACTCATCACCAGCGAAAAACAAATCAAAAACTACAATGAGATTTTACCTTACACCTGTCAGAATGACTAAAATTAACAACACAGGAAACACTGATGTTCACAAAGATGTAGAGAAAGAGGAGCCCTCTTACACCACTGGTGGGGATGCAAACTGGTGGAGCCACTCTGGAGAACTGTATAGAGGTTCACCAAAAAGGTAAAAATAGAGAACTACCCTATGATTCAGTAATTACACTACTAGATATTTACCCAAAGGATACAAAAATACTGATTTGAATTGACTCTTGCACCCTGAGGTTTATAGCAGTTTTATCAACAATAGAGAAACTATGGAAAGAGTCCAAATGTCCATCTACTTTTGAATGGAAAAAGATGATGTGGTATATATACACAATGAAATATTACTCAGCCATCAAAAAGAATGACATCTTGCCATTTGCAAGGATGCGGATGGAGCTAGTATGCTTGATGCTAAGTGAAATAAGTCAGAGAAAGACATGCCATATGATTTCACTCATATGTGGAATTTAATAAACAGAACAGATGGACATTGGGAAAAAAGGGAAAAAAGCAAACCACAGAACAGACTCTTAACCATGAAGGACAATCTGAGGGTTGCTAGAAGGGAAGTGGATGGGTGGATAGGTTAAATGGGTGATGGGTATTAAGAACGGCACTTGCGAAGAGCACTGGGTGTTGTAAGTGATGAACCACTAAATTCTACTCCTGAAACTGACTGATATTTCAGTTCATGTTAAATAACTGGAATTTAAATAAAAACTTTAAAAAAAAGGATGCCTTGGTGGCTCAGTCAGTTTAACATCTGACTCGTGATTTCAATTCAGTTCGTGATCTCATGGTTCCTGGGACAGAGCCCTGCATCAGCTCCTACAGTGCGGAGCCTGCTTGGGATCCTCTCTTTCCCTCTCTCTGCCTCTTCCCTGCTCATGCTCTCTCTCTCTCAAAAATCAATAAATAAACTTAAAGAAAATAAAAATATTATGAACACATCTGGGAAATTTCATTGTTAGAACCTCCAAAACCACCTTTATCTGTGTGTATAATGTGTACATTTGTAAATGCATTTGTCCAATGTGCGATTTTGATTTTTAATGCAAAATGTAAGTTACAATGGAAATCAATTAAAGTAGAGTATTTCAAACCTAGTGCCTTTGGTCACATGATATTATATTGTTCATTTTATTTAGATTTATCTTAGAAATATGTTCCCAAAATAATACTCTGCAATAAGACTTAAAATGTTGGCTCTTACGTTCACATATGCTCTAAGGTTTTGCAGAATTCCACCTTTGTTTAGTATGGAAGCTATTAGCATAATATGTGAACATTTAAAATAGTTTTACAGATAGGTAAGTGTACAAAACATGAGATATATCCTTAGCGATATAACCCTAAGGAGCTTAGAATTTTAAAATCAGAAATAGGCAATGTACCAGAAAGTGATTTCCTTTGGTTGAGCTTATGCAACAGCAACAAAAATTTTTGTATGAAACTTAAAACTTCTCTCTATTAATCTTTATTATGATTGGAAAAAAATACCTACAGGAAATGCCATTAATTTTCTAAATCTGGATTTGAAAAATGTACTGGAAAGGTAAGCTAAATCTTGAACATCACTTGTCTTTCAGATCTCTTGAAAAATAATATTTGGCTGCTAGGTTTGAGATGGTAATCCATTTTCAGGAACATCCTGTCTTAACACTATCAAAATATGTAGATTTATAAAGCACAACATTTTGGAGCCCATTACAAAATGATTCTTTGCTTTACCAATGAATTCAGGCTTTTTTTAAAAGTAGGAGTTCCATGGTAGTACATATCAGCACTTCATACAGTACTAACTTACAGGCAGAGAAAAGTAGTTGTGTTACTGTAGAACCACTGCCAAATGAAGATTAAATTGAAAATATAGAAATTCTAAATTGAATCCGGAAGTAAAAGAGAAGATATGGATTGATAGAAGTCCAGTTTGAGCACAACTTTGCAAGAATACATCTGTGGCATAACGTGTGTTGCACTGAAAATTAAGATTATTTAAACAGTACAGTGCTTTCCCAATAGTAGAACCCATTCATCTATCAGATTGCCCTCAATAAATCTATGATAAGATGCAATTCAAAAATGTCCCTTTATTCTTGATTCATATATTACATTAATCCTACATGGCCATGATCTTATTGACCAAAAGATTATATGGTGGATTTTTGTTTCTTATATGTCTACGGCTAAGTTTTGAATTGATGGAATTCACAATGTGGCATGGGCCTTATAAATGAGAAAATATTCACCATTAGTAAAGCCTGGGATGACTGTGTAAACTTATCTCAGAGATAGAAAAGGTAATAATGCCCTCTGGAAATGTGAAATATCATGAATATGCTATATTTACTTATAATTAAACTTGAAGGGGCTAAGTAAACCCAAGCGGGATCTCAAATTTATGACTTGTGCCATAGGACCCTAAAGTGCCTTTCCTGATGAGGTGTTGGGGTGCCTTCTGCTGCTCCACCATATCCCTTCTTTTGTCTCCTTCACTCTCTAGGTGGTCAGCAGTATGTGGGTGTAGCAGCAGGAACACCTTGGCAGGATATATCAATGCCAAGATCAAGAGGCCCCCAGTCCACCCACAATCCTATTTCAACTTTATTTAGTATTATACTCTTAAGGGAAATTACACTTTTAAAAATTAAATATGTATATGGAAAGGAAACTTCACAAGAAACAGCTACAAAATATTCAGAAAAAAATGATTTCTGAGAATCACTAATATACAAGAACAAAGATATGGAATAAAACCTGACTATATATTATAGTGGAAAGAAGAAATGGATAAAATGAATGAACCGGAGGAAAGCTCGAGACCGTATACCTCTAATTCAATCTCTGGAGGCCAAGAGAGAGGAATTAACTTGTGCAAAAGCCCTAATGCTAGAAGCACAGGACAATTTAGCATTTTGGAATCAGAGAGATCTGGATTTGAATCCTTGTTTCTCCACTTGTTAGCTATAACTCTTGGCAAGTTATTTCAGCCTCTCTAGTTATCCCTTTCCTTGTTTGCTAAATGGAAATGATAATGGTACCTACTCTATAGGATTTTTGTAAGAATGAATATGGGAAAAATCCAGATGAAACACTCAGCAAAGTGCCTGGGACATAGAAAAGCACTCAACAAAAGGTAGCATTACTGTTGCATGATTAAGGACAGAGACAAGATTAGGATCCAGTTTTATTTCTTTCTCCTTTTTTTTTCTTTTAAAAAATTGTTTTAGGACCCAGGTTTCTTAATTGCCATGTTACTGTTCTCTCCACTATGACTGCAACAGCAGGTATGCTAGAGAATATTTTAACATATACTTTCTAGTTGTACCCCATTAATCAGACCACAGTACCTCTCATTAGCAGGTGTTAGTAGTTTTAGCTATGTTAACACTACAAATTGAAAAGTGACATCTATGATTCCATCAAGAGACAATTAAATCTGAAAACATTCAAATTCAATCCCAAGAGAAACAGAACAGCATACTTTCCAAGTTACACTTTATCAAGTAAGCTTTCTTTTTATTTATTTTTGAGAGAGACACAGAGCATGAGTAGGGAAGAGGCAGAGAAAGAGGAAGACACAGAATCTGAAGTAGGCTCCACGCTCTGAGCCATCAGCACAGAGCCGTTGGCCGGACTCAAGTTCACAAACCGCGAGATCATGACCTGAGCTGAAGTCAGACACTTAACCAACTGAGCCACCAGGCGCTCCTCAAGTAAATTTTCTAAGTACCTGAAATTTAGTCATGAGACAGCAAATTTAGGCGACATGTAAAATTCAAGCTTTTGTTATTGGAAAAGCATTTGTTATGAATTTCACCACTAACTTTATTTATAGGCTTTTGGCCCATATTCTAAGAGTGATTGGTACATCACAGGCTGAAGTGAGAATTTCATGGAAATACTGTAAATCTCTGTGGCAATTGGGATTTATGACTTGACAAAGATCCAAACAAATGCAGTGTCTACCTACATAGGAGGTCTGACCAAAAAGAACTTGAATAAAAAGCACTATTTGTACCATAACTTGAACAGACAATAAAGACTTGACTAACAATTCAGATCCTGGTAAAAAAAATCTACTTGGATTCATTTCAAGAATGTGCTGTATGCTTAAATAAAGTTTTGTAAGAGGAGTCATTGACTTATTTTCCTGTTCATGTTGCACTCCAGACCAGAACATTTTGCAGGTATTTTCTATAAAAACCTCAACCTCTCTATAGAAAGTTCTATGAAAATTATCTCAGTTCAATCACAGTGATGGACACTCTTTCCCTGCTGCTCCTTCATATATCAAAATACCTAATCTGAATGATCAGTGTTGATGTTATATATACAAAGCATGTTTCTGCAGCAATAAAAATAATGTCTTAGGAGAACATTAAATAATTCAGATGTATATAAGCACAGTATTTGAGAAAGGATGGAATATAGTTAGTACTCTAANNTTTTGAGGAAAAATCCAAATTTATGGTCAAACAAAAGAAGGAAGTTACAAAAAGAGCATGTATAGTATTATCCAATTTTGTGTAAAAAAGAAAGAAGTCTATGTGCATATATGTATGTATGTACAAAGTCTAGAGGAGTATAGATAAAATAGAAACAATATATTTTTGAATTGTGTGATTTTATGAATACTTTTCTTTATAATTTTTTGAATTTTCTAACATTTTTTGAGATATTCATTCACCACTTCTAATATCACTCTTCTTCAGATGTAAAACTGCTGTTTGTTGTGTCCTTTCAGATATATATATATATACAAATGAACATACAGACACAATGAGTGTATTTTTAAAAATGTTTAAAAACATTAAGTTGGCTTA
>NW_027532185.1:122220-126676 GCF_008692635.1 Crocuta crocuta
TACATATAACACCCAGTGCTCATCCCAAAAGTGTCTTCCTTAATGCCCCTAACCCATTTAGCTCACCCACAACCCCTCCAGCCACTCTCAGTTTGTTCTCTGTATTTAAGAGTCTCTGATATTTTGTCATCTTCCTTGTTTTTATATTATTTTTGCTTCCCTTCCCTTATGTTCATCTGTTTTGTATCTTAAATTCCAAATATGAGTGAAGCCATTTGTCTTTGTCTGACTAATTTCACTTAGCATAATACCCTCTAGTTTCATCCATGTGGTTGCAAATGGCAAATTTTCATTCTTTTAGATTGCCAAATAATTATATATATATAACACATCTTATTTATCCATTCATCTGTTGATGGACATTTGGACTCTTTCCATACTTTGGCTATTNCTGTTTCCTGGTATGTCTGTCTGTCTCTCTCTCTCTTTTCCGTTGTTTGCTTTGTTTCTTAAATTATACATACAGGTGAAATCATATGGTATATGTCCTTCACTGACTGTTATGCCTTCTAGATCCATCCATCTTGTTACAAATGCAAGATTTCAATTCCTTTTCATGGATGAATAATATTCCATTGTGTATTTATACCACAATTTTTTTATCTACCTGTCTACCAGTGGTCACCTGGGCTGCTTCATAACTTGGCCACTGTAAATAGTACTGCAATAAACATAGAGGTGCATGGATGCCTTTGAATTAGTGTTTTTGTATTTTGGGAGCAAATATCCAGTAGCATGATTACCAGGTTGTAGGGTAGTTCTATTTTTAACATTTTGAGGAGCCTCCACAATGTTTTCCACAGTGGCTGCACCAGTTTGCATTCCCACCAACAGTGCTAGAGGATTCCCCTTTCTCCACATCCTTACCAGTACCTGCTGTTTATTGTGTTGATTTTAGCCACTCTGTTGTGAGGTGATATCTCATTGTAGTTTTGATTTGCATATTCCTGATAATAAGTGATGATTAACACCTTTTCTTGTGTCTGTTGGCCATCTGTATGTCTTCTTTAGAAAAATGTCTGTTCACGTCTCCTGCCTACTTTTAAGTTGGATTATTTTGGGGGGCGGGTTTTGAGGTGTATAATTTTTAATATATTTTCAATGCTAACCATTTATTGGATATGTCACTTGGAAATATCTTCTCCCATTACACAGGTTTCTAGTTTTATTGATTATTTTCTTTACTCTGCAGAAGCTTTTTATTTTGATGTGGTCCAAATAGTTTATTTTTACTTTTATTTCCCTTGCCTCAGGAGGGCAAGAAAAATGTTATTATGGCCAATGTCAGAAAAGTTTCTGCCCACACTCTCTTCTAAGGTATGTATTGTTTTGGGCCGCACATTTAGGTGTTTAATTCATAGGGAGTTTATTTTTGCATATGGTGTAATAAAGTGGACCACTTTCAGTGTTTTGCATGTAGCTGTCCAGTTTTCCCAATACTATTTATTAAAGAGACTTCTTCCTATTGCATATTCCTTCCTCCTTTGTTGCAGATAAATTGACCATGTAATTGTGGATTTATTTCTGGGTTTTCTGTTCTCTTCTGTTGATCTTTGTGCCTTTGGAAGGGGGGCGGTACCATNATACTGTTTTGATTATACAGTTTTATAATATAACCGGAAGTCTGAAATTGTGACACCTCCAGTTTCTTGTTTCTTTTTTAGGATTACTTTGGCTATTCGGGGTCTTTTGTGGTTCCATACAAATTTTAGGGTTGTTTCCTCTAGTTCTGTGAAAAATACTATTGGTATTTTGATAAAAGATTGTATTAAGTATGTAGATTGCTTTCAGTACTAAAGACTTTTCGAATCCATGAGAATGAGATATCTTTCCGTTTGTGTTGTCTTCAATTTCTTTCATGGACATTTTATAGTTTTCAGAGTACAAGTCTTTCACCTCATTGATTAAGTTTTTTCTTGGTGTTTTATTATTTTTGGTGCAATTGTAAATGGGATTCTTAAAATTCCTTTCTACTGCTTCACTATTGGTGTACAGAAATGCAACAGATTTCTGTTCATTGATTTTTTTAACCTTGACTTTACTGAATTCATTTATCACTTATAGTAATTACTTGGTGGAGTTGTTCAGGTTTTGTAATATATAGTATTATGTCATATGTAAATAGTAAAAATTTTATTTCTTCCTTACCAATTTGAATACTTTTTATTTCTTTCTGTTGTCTGATTGCTCTGATTAGAACTTCCAGTATGCTGTTGAATAAATGTAGNAATCCACAGCTTGTTCCTGACCTTAGGGTAAAAGCTCTTGGTTTTCCTCATTGAATATGATGTGCGCTATGGGATTTTCATTCGTGGCCTTTGTTTTGTGGAAGTATGTTCCCTCTGAACCTACTTTGTTGAGAGTTTTTGTCATGAATGGATGTAGTACACTGTCAAAAGTTTGTTCTGCATCTATTGAAATGATCATATGATTTTTACAGATTTTTAAAAAATTTTTATGTTTTATTTATTTCTGAGAGAGAGACAGACAGACAGACAGACAGCATGAACAGGGGAGGGTCAGAGAGAGAGGGAGATAACAAAATCTGAAACAGGCTCCAGGCTCTGAGCTAGCTGTCAGCACAGAGCCTGACGCGGGGCTCGAACCCACAAACCATGAGATCATGACCTGAGCGGAAGCCGGACGCTTAACCGACTGAGCCACCCAGGCGCCCCTGAAATGATCCTATGATTTTTATCGACTCCTATTTGTGTAATGTATCAAATGGATTGCTTTGTGAACATTGAACACTTTTACTTTCTGGGAATAAATCCCGCTTGATCATGGTAAATGATCCAAATGTATTGTTGAATTCAGTTGCCTAATATTTTGTTTAGGATTTCTGCAACTATGTTCCTCAGTGATATCAGTTTATAGTTCTCCCTGCGTGTGTGTGTGTGTGTGTGTGTGTGTGTGTGTGATGACTTTATCTGGTTTTGCTATCTTGTCTTTGGTGACTAGGTATTTATCCAAGGGACCCCAAAATGCTGATTCAAAGGGGCGCATGCATCCCAATTTTTATAGCAACAGTATCCACAGTAACCAATTTGTGGAAAGAGCCCAAATGTCCAATGGCTGATGAATGGATAGAGAAGATGTGGTATGTATACACAATTGAATACTACTCGGATATAAAAAATAAATAAATAAAATCTTGCCCTTTGCAACAATTTGGATGGAACTAGAGTGTATTAGGCTAAACTAAATCAATCAATCAGAGAAAGACAGATATAATATGATTTCATTCATATGTGGAATTTGAGAAACACAATAGATGAACATAAGGGAAGGGAAAATAAGATAAAACCAGAGACGGAGGCAAACCGTAAGAGATTCTTAAATACAGAGGAAACTGAGGGTTGCTGGAGGAGTGTTAGGTTGGGGACGGGCTAAATGGGTGATGGGAGTTAAGGAGAGCACTTGCTGGGATGAACATTGGGTGTTTTATGTAAATGATAAATCACCAAATTCTACTCATGAAATCACTATGGCATTATCTGTTAACTAACTTGAATGTAAATAAATAAAAATTTAAAAAAGGAAACAAATGCTACATTCATTCAACTTGAACATGCTGAATGGCANTAAACATATGAGGTTAATAGAAAAAACATAATCAATCTTCTCTTTAGATTGTGAAATGTGTTTTTTTAACCAGGTTTAACTTTTAATAATTCAATTTTATGATTTACTAAGACTGATAATTAGCTGGTAACTAACACATAACAATAATTTTTCAGGTACTTCATACACATAATTCTAGTCAGTGAAGGAGGCACTATTTTCATCCCTGTTTTTACCGGTGAGGAAGCTGCAGCACAAAGAGGTTAAATAACTTGGCCAATATCACACAGCCAAGACACAAACCAAGACTTGAAACCAAGCAATTTGGTTCCAAACCAATTAAAACATATAGTATTTGTTTATTTAGATTTTCTAAAAGCAATAAATAACACTAAATGCATAGTACCCGACCTTCCTTGCCCCTTTTCCCTAGTATCCTTGCACTGTCTTCTTCTTTTAGGGAGTTAAACTAAAAAGCATACAATTCAAATGTTTGATTTTGATGCAAATCCCTCTCACTTATTTAAAGCACAATGTGTTGAAGATTTTTAATTCTTCAATTTCTGTAGAATTTATTATATTTTTAAACTTTTTAAAGTTTATTTATTTATTATAAGAGAGTGAGTGAGCATTGGAAGGGCAGAGAGACAGACAGAGACAGACAGAGACAGAGACAGAGAGACAGAGAATACCAAGTAGACTCCACACTGTTAGCATGGAGCCTGACAAGGGGCTCAAACCAACGAATCCAACTGAGTCACCCAGGTGCCCCCAATTTTTTAAATAAAAAAAATTATTTTAGAGAAAGAGGGAGCAAGTAAGGGAGAGGGGCAGAGGGAGAGAGAGAATCTTAATCAGGCTCCATGCTCAGTACAGAGCTGAAAGTGGGGAA
>NW_027532185.1:130382-131194 GCF_008692635.1 Crocuta crocuta
GATTGTGAAATGTGTTTTTTTAACCAGGTTTAACTTTTAATAATTCAATTTTATGATTTACTAAGACTGATAATTAGCTGGTAACTAACACATAACAATAATTTTTCAGGTACTTCATACACATAATTCTAGTCAGTGAAGGAGGCACTATTTTCATCCCTGTTTTTACCGGTGAGGAAGCTGCAGCACAAAGAGGTTAAATAACTTGGCCAATATCACACAGCCAAGACACAAACCAAGACTTGAAACCAAGCAATTTGGTTCCAAACCAATTAAAACATATAGTATTTGTTTATTTAGATTTTCTAAAAGCAATAAATAACACTAAATGCATAGTACCCGACCTTCCTTGCCCCTTTTCCCTAGTATCCTTGCACTGTCTTCTTCTTTTAGGGAGTTAAACTAAAAAGCATACAATTCAAATGTTTGATTTTGATGCAAATCCCTCTCACTTATTTAAAGCACAATGTGTTGAAGATTTTTAATTCTTCAATTTCTGTAGAATTTATTATATTTTTAAACTTTTTAAAGTTTATTTATTTATTATAAGAGAGTGTGTGAGCATTGGAAGGGCAGAGAGACAGACAGAGACAGACAGAGACAGAGACAGAGAGACAGAGAATACCAAGTAGACTCCACACTGTTAGCATGGAGCCTGACAAGGGGCTCAAACCAACGAATCCAACTGAGTCACCCAGGTGCCCCCAATTTTTTAAATAAAAAAAATTATTTTAGAGAAAGAGGGAGCAAGTAAGGGAGAGGGGCAGAGGGAGAGAGAGAATCTTAATCAGGCTCCATGCTCAGTACAGAGC
>NW_027532185.1:131312-140818 GCF_008692635.1 Crocuta crocuta
CAACTTTAGAGTAGAAATGCTATGATAACCATATATAACCTCACATGGTAGAGTTTTCTCATTTGACTTCCATTAAAAGAAAGTAACATATTTCATATTTAGAATCTTCTACTCTAATAATGTAGGGTGCGGAAAAAAAGGTTTATAGGTGTAGTTTTTACTATCAAAGAACTGTGAGGAGTATGCTACACCATCAGATAAATTAATGCCTAGTCAAATATTTCAAAAAAGTTAAATGAGTCCCCTCTTAAGTGGACCATCTTGCCCATGAAAACTGGGCCGTGACAGGTAAACTCGATCAATCAGACCCAGTTTGTTTATTAAAGAGTTTGGATTATATCCTGAAGGTGAGACACAGATGATATCCTTTTTCACCTAATGTGATAGATATGTTCCTATTCAATTCTTAAAAGTTACAGGAGAGGGAGAAGAAGATTGGAATTTGAGCTAGGTGGAACGAACTATTCAAGCATAATTGGCGGTGTCAAAACAAGCATGTAAAGATCATATTTTCCAAAGGCTTTAAACTTTAATCTGATATAATGTGATAATCGAATGCAATCAATGGTGCTTGTGTATCTTTGAAAGTGTATAATCTTTTTTTTTCATAGTTTATTGTCAAATTGGTTTCCAGATAACACCCAGTGCTCATCCCCATAAGTGCCCTCCTCCATACCCATCACACCCCTTCCAGACTCCCACACCCTCATCAGTCCTCAGTTTGTTCTCAGTATTCAAGAGTCTCATGGTTTGCCTCCCTCCCCCTCCTCAACAATTTTTCCCCTTCTCTTCCCCCATGGTTATCTGTTAAGTATCTCCTGTTCCACTTATGAGTGAAAGCATATGGTATCTGTCCTTCTCTGTCTGACTTATTTCACTTTTGCATAACACCCTCGAGTTCCATCCATGTTGCTACAAATGACCAGGTTTCATTCTTTGTCGTAGCCATGTAGTATTCCATTGTATAGATAAATCATATCTTCTTGATCCATTCGTCCGTTGATGGACATTAAGGTTCTTTCCATGAATTGGCTATTGTTGAAAATGCTGCTATGAACATTGGGGTACATTTGCCCCATATGTATCAGCACTCCTGTATCCCTTGGGTCAATTCCTAGCAATCCTATTGCTGGGTCATAGAGGAGTTCTAGTGCTAATTTTTTGAGGAACCTCCACACGGTTTTCCAGAGGGGCTGCACCAGTTTGCAGTCCTACCAACAGTGTAGAAAGGTGCTTGTTCATCCACATCCTCGCCAGCATCTATGGGTCTCCTGATTTGTTCATTTTATCCACTCTGACCTCCATGAGGTGGCATCTCAGTTTGTTTTTGATTTGTATTTCCCTGATGAGGAGGGACGCTGAGCATCGTTTCATGTGTCTATTGGCCATCTGGATGTCCTCTTTGGAGAAGTGGCTATTCATGTCTTCTGCCCATTTCTTCACTGGGTTGTTTGTTTTTCGGGTGTGGAGTTTCATGAGTTCCTTATAGATTTTGGATACTAGCCCTTTATCTGATATGTCATTTGCAACTATCTTTTCCCATCCCATCTGTTTCCTATTAGTTATATTGATTGTTTCCCTTGCCTTGCAGAAGCTTTTTATCCTGATGAGGTCCCAAGAGTTCATTTTTGCTCTTGATTCCCTTGCCTTTGGGATGTGTCAAGTAAGAAATTGCTGCGGATAATGTCAAAGAGATTGTTGCCTGCTTTTTCCTCTGGTGTTTTGATAGTTTCCTGTTCCACATTCAGGTCCGTCATCCATTTTGAGTTTATTTTCATGCATGGTGTGAGAAAGTGATCCAGTTTCATTCTTCTGCATGTTGCTGTCCAGTTCTGCCAGCACCATCTGTTAAAGAAGCTGTCTTTTTTTTCCATTGGATAACCCTTCTTGCTTTGTCAAACATTAACTGGCCACACATTTGTGGGTCCATTTCTGAGTTCTCTATTCTATTACATTGGTCAATGTGTCCATTTTTGTGCCAAAACCATACTGTCTTGATAATGACAGCTTTGTAGTAGAGGCTAAAGTCTGGGATGGTGATGCCTCCCATTTTGGTTTTCTTCTTCAATATTACTTTGGTGATTCGGGGTCTTTTGTGGTTCCATACAAATGTTAGGATAGTTTGTTCTAGCTTTGAGAAGAATGCTGGTGAAATTTTGATTGGGATTACATTGAATGTGTAGACTGCTTTGGTTAGTATGACATTTTAACAATATTCTTCTGGTCCATGAGCATGGAATGTTTTTCCATTTCTTTGTGTCTTCTTCAATGTCCTTCATAAGTTTTCTATAGTTTTCTTCATACAGATCTCTTATATCCTTGGTTAGGTTTATTCCTAGGTACTTTATGGTTTTTTGTCCAATTGTGAAGGGGATCAGTCTCTGATTTCTCTTTCTGTTGCTTCATTACTTGTGTATAAAAATGCAACCGATTTCTGTACGTTGGTTTTGTACCCTGCGACTTTGCTGAGTTCATGGAACAGTTCTAGTAGGCTTCTGGTGAAGTCTTTCGGATTTTCCATATAGAGTATCATGTCGTCTGTGGAAAGTGAATGTTTGACTTCTTTTTTGCAAATTCTGATGCCTTTTATTTCTTTTTGTTGTCTGATGGCTGATGTTAGGACTTCCAGCACTATTTTGAACAACAGTGGTGAGAGTGGACATCCCTGTCGTGTTCCTGATCTCAGGCAGAAAGCTCTCAGTTTTCCCCATTGAGTATGATATTAGCTGTGGGCTTCTCATAAATGGCTTTTATGATGTTTAAATAAGTTCCTTCTATCCCGACTTTCTTGTGGGTCTTTATTAAGAAGGATGCTGGGGGCACCTGGGTGGCTCAGTCGGTTCGGTGTCCGACTTCAGCTCAGGTCATGATCTCATGGTTTGTGGGTTCGAGCCCTGCGTCAGGCTCTGTGCTGACAGCTAGCTCAGAGCCTGGGGCCTATTTCATATTCTCTCTCTCTCTCTCTCTCTCTGACCCTCCCTTGCTCACGCTGTCTCTCTCTCTCTCTCAGAAATAAATTAAAAAAAAAAGGATGCTGTATTTTGTCAAATGCTTTTTCTACATCTATCAACAGGATCATATGGTTCTTATCTTTTCTTTTGTTGATGTGATTTATCACATTGATTGATTTGCGAGTGTTGAACCAGCCCTGTAAGCCAAGAATGAATCCCACTTGATCATGGTGGATAATTCTTTTTACGTGCTGTTGAATTCGATTTGCAAGTATCCTGTTAAGGATTTCTGCATCCGTATTCATCAAGGACATTGACCTGTAATTCTCTTTTATTGCTGGGTCTCTGTCTTGTTTGGGAATCAAAGTGATGTTGGGTTTGTGGAATGAGTGTGGAAGTTTTCCTTAAATTTCTATTTTTGGGAATAGCTTGAGAAGAATGGGTATATTCTCTGATTTAAATGTATTGTACAATTACCCAGGGAAGCCATCTAGCCCACGGCTCTTATTTGTTGGGAGATATTTGATAACTGATTCAATTTCTTCACTAGTTATGGGTCTGTTCAGATTTTATTCTTCCCGCTTGAATTTTGGTAGTGTGTGTGCTTAAGAATTTGTCCATTTATTCTAGATTGTCCAGTTTGTTGGCATATAACTTTTCATAGTATTCCCTGATAATTGCGTGTATTTCTATGGGATTGTTTGTAATAAGTCCATTTTCATTCGTGATTTTGTCTATTTGGTTGTTCTCTCTTTTCTTTTAAGAAGCCTGGCTAGAGGTTTATCAGTTTTGTTTATTTTTTCAAAAAACCAACTCTTGTTTTCTTTGATCTGTTCAACTTTTCTTTTGGATTCTATATTGTTTATTTCTGACCTGATTTTATTATATCTCTTCTCCTACTGGGTTTGGGGTGCTCTTGTTGCTCTCCTTCTAGTTCCTTTATGTGCACTGTTAGATTTTGTATTTGTACTTTTTCTAGTTTCTTGAAATAGGCTTGGAATTCAATGTACATTCCTTTAGGACTGCCTTTGCTGCACCCCAAAGAGTTTGGATTGTATTTTCATTTTCATTTGTTTACATATTTTTTTTTTAAATTTCTTCTCTAAATGCCGATTGGCCCATTCATTCTTTAGTAGGGTGTTCTTTAACCTCCATGTTTTTGGAGGTTTTCCAGACTTTTTCCTGTGTGATTTCAAGTTTCATAGCATTGTGATCTGAAAGTGTGCATGGTATGATCTCAATTTTTTTATATTTATTGAGTGCTGCTTTATGACCCAGTATGTGATCTATCTTGGATAATGTGCCATGCGTACCAGAGAAGAAAGTGAATTCTATAACCTCAGGATGTAGAATTCTAAATATATCTGTCAAATATATGAGCTATATTCAAGTTAGCTCATAAGAATGAGTTAAGGGAAAATATATCTGAATAGAAACAATTGATCTAGGGTTTATCACGGCAATGCATCAATGTTGGCCTTGCCCCAGGCTCCGGTAAAATACAAAAGCAGCTCTCCAGCGCGGATGAGCATGATTTGGTATAGGCAGGTCTCGTCTCCACTGTGGGTCCCGGAGGCCACTCCCTGAGGTCACGCCTTGGTGGTTGTGGGGAGAAAAATGGCGGTGCCCCAGTCCCTTCTTGAACCAAGGGTTGCAAATCACTGTTTTGGATCTGGTCTCCCTGTTCCGTGGGTGTAAGCAAGGTGGGTCGTGTTCTATTTCCCAAACCCTGCCTCGTTTCCAGGTCTTAGTCCGTGCGCTTTACTGATACTGCCGGAAATGTAATCCCACAGGCAATACCTTTGCCCCGCCTTGGATTGTACAGGAGAGCAGCAGAGCAGTTTCTCCTGGCATCGCCTGGGACGGAGGCACCCAGCCCAAAGACAGTGCTACAGCTAGAGCTAAGAACACTCTCTGAACACCCTGCAGTTAGAGATTGGATGATAAGATCCCTCTCCATCCCAGACTGAGGTTTTCTCTTCTCCAGGGACAGTTCTATAAGCAGTTTCAGCCGCTTTCTCTTCCCCTCATCTCTCTACGGCTGTCCCTCTTGTCTCTGGGTCTTGGCCCATTTTTATCTTCCCCAGTTCGCAATCATACACCTATGAGGCTGTCTTCTTAGTGGACTCTGTCTCTTTTCCTCCCAGACTCCTGCAGCTCAGTGTCCTGTGACTTCAGGCCTTCTGTGAGAGATGTGGGCGAGCGAAAGGTACAGAGATCCCTACTTCTCTGCCATCATGCCTCCTCTTAAAGTGTATAATCTTGATTTGCAACTCTTGATTTGCAACATTTGCAGATATGTATTCTGCCTGATTTAATTACACAGCTTGGTTGACAACACTCAGTGCAAACAATCCATCCTAATGCCTTCTGAAGAGATTACTTGAGTCCAGGTACCTAAATACTGTCAGAACAGTGATAAATGACTAGATCACCTTCTTCTGACATGAATGGCAACACTATTTCAACTGTGTTAAGTGTTGTTTAACAGAAGAAAGAATGTTAATGATATGCTAGAAATGTGTGCGGGAAAAAATGCTGAAGACAGGTGCAAACAATTTTCTGTGAGGAAAATCAAATATAGCTGTAATGGTAAGTGATAGAACAGCAGATGTTTCCCAGAACAAGTATTACTTCCATCACTAATGCTTTTCTTATTTTTTTCAAGCTACTTTCATTGACCTATAGAAACACTGTTTGGTTTGGGGTTTAATAAGAACAGAAGTGATTAAAGTGTAACACAAAATGACATTATATTTTACTTCTGTACATGATTTGCTATTAGAAAGAAAACTGCTTCATGTTTTAATTATGTCAAAATGCTAATGTCATTATAGTTCTTGCGTGATAATGCTGTGAGCTTTCTTGTTTATGACCAAGTGATTAAAAATGTCATTTATTATAATACAGTAATAGTAGGGGAGTTTAACATCACACTTACAGCAATGGACAGATCATCTAAGCAGAAAATGAACAAAGAAACAGTGGCTTTGAATGGCACGTTGGACCAGATGGACCTTGCAGATATATTCAGCACATTTCATACTAAAGCAGCAGAATACACATTCTCTTCAAGTGCACATGGGACATTATCGAGAATAGATCACTTACTAGGTCACAAATCAGAGTTCAAGTGTAAAAAGACTGAGATCATACCATTCATCTTTTCTGACCACAACACTATGAAACTTGAAATCAACCACAAGAAAAGATTTGGAAAGATGGCAGATACATGGAGATTAAACAACATGCTACTAAAGAATGAATGGGTCAACCAGCAAATCAAACAATAACTTTTAAAAAAATACATGAAAACAAATGAAAATTAAAAGGCGATCCAAAACCTTTAGAATGTAGCAAAAGCAGTCTTAAGAGCAATACAGGCCTACTTCAAGAAGCAAGAAAAATCTCAAATATGCAACCCAACATTACACCTAACAGACTGAGAAAAAGAAGAACAAATGAAGCCTATCGTCGGCAGAAGGAGGGGAATAATAAAGATTAGAGCAGAAATAAATGATATAGAAGCTAAAAAAAATAGAAAAGATCAATGAAACCAGGAGCCGGTTCTTTGATGAAAGTAATAAAACTGATAAAAACCCTAGCCAGACTTATCAAAATGAAAAGAGAAAGGAACCAAAGAAATAAAGTCACAGATGAAAGAGGAGAGATCACAACCAATACCACATAAATACGATTTGAAGAGAATATTATGAAAAGCTCTATGCCAACAAATTAGACCATCTTGAAGAAATGGATAAATTCCCAGAAACATAAAATACCAAAATTGAAATAGGGTGAAATATAAAATTTGTACAGACCAAAAAATAAATAACCAAAAATAAATTGAATGGGTAATCAAAAACTCCCAAAAAACAAAATTTCAGGGCCAGTCGACTTCACAGGGGAATCTACCAAATATTTAAAGAAGAGTTATACCTATTGCTCTCAAGCTAATCTAAAAAAAAAATGAAAGAGAAAGAAAACTTCCGAACTCATTCTATGAGTTTGCTATTACCATGATTCCAAAACCAGACAGGCTCCACTAAAAATGAATACAGGACAACATCCCTGATGAACAAGGATGCAAAAATTCTCAACAAGATACTAGCTATTCGAATCCAACAGCATATTAAAAGAATCATTCACCATGATCAAGGGGGATTTATTCCTGTGCTGCAAAGTGCAGTTCAATATTCACAAATCAATCAATGTGATATAGCACATTAATAAGAAAGGATAAGAACCAGATTACTCTCAATAGGTGCAGAAAAAGCAATTTACAATACACAGAATCCATTCTTGATAAAAACTCTCAACAAAGTAGGTCTATAGAAAACATATCTTAACATAATTAAGGACATATACAAAAGACCCACAGATAGTTTCCTCAATGGGAAAAAACTGAAAGCTCTTCCTCTATGGTCAATAAGAAGACAAGAATGTCCATTGTCGCTCCTGTTATTTAATATAGTACTGGAAGTGCCAGCCTCAGCAATCAGAAACAAAAAGAAATAAAACCATTTAATTAAGCAAGGGAGAAGTCAAATTTTTAACTATTTCCAAATGACATGATATTCTATATAGAAAACCCAAAGGACTCCACCAAAAATTTGCTAGAATAGATTCATGAATTCAGAAAAATTGCAGGATACAAAAATCAATGTACAGAAACCTGTTCCTTTTCTATACACACCAATAATAAAGCAGCAGAAAGAAAAATCAAGGTATCAATCCCATTTACAATTGCACCAAAACCAATAAGACACCTAATGATAAATCTAATCAAAGAGGAAAAAGATCTCTACTTTGAAAACTATAAAACACCTATAAAATTAATTGAAGATGACATAAAGAAATGGAAAAACATTCCACTCTCAAGGATTGGAAGAATGAATATTATTTAAATGCCTATACTACTCAAAGCAAACTACACATTTAATGTAATCACTATCAAACTACCACCAACATTTTCCAAAGAGCTAGAGCAAACTATTTTAAAATATGTATGGAACCACAAAAGACCTTGAATAGCCAAAGCAATATTGACAAAGAAAAACAAAGCTAGAAGAATCACAATTCTGGACCTCAGGTTATATTACAAGGCTGTAGTGATCAAGAAAGTATGGTACTGGCACAAAAGCAGAGACTACATTTATGGAACAGATAGAAAACTCAGAAATGGACCCACAAGTATATGGTCAACTAAAACTCTGTAAAACCATAAAGAATATCCAATGGAAAAAAGACAGTCTCTTCACCAAATCATGTTGGAAAAACAGGACAGCAACATGCAAAACAATGTTTGCAACTGGGCCACTTTCCTACACCAAACACAAAAATAAATTCAAATTCATGAAAAACCTAAATGGGAGACAGGAATCCATCAGTATACTATAGGAGACTGAGTTAAGGTGGTGGAGAAATAGGGAGACCCTGGGCTTTCCTCATCCGTAAAGCACAGTTCTATGGAGGTCAGATCACTTGGACACCCAGGAAACTGATCTGTGGACTGGGAGAAGAATCTCCACTGCAGGAAGGAGGGAGCATAACAGGTGTAAGGTGCATGGAAGTGAATTGGGGGAGAGAAAAAAGATGGTACAACAGAAGGGAGGGAACCCTTTCCATGGAGAGACAAAAGGGAGAGAAAGAGGAAGGAGTTGAGAGTGTGGCATAGGGTTCACACAAGAGAAAAACCTCTCTGGATCACAGAATGTGGAGCGCAAGGTATTTAGTGTCACAGATCTTTTTGCAAACAGTGTTTGGAGTTTAAATTCTGAGGTTTTGGAAGTGCATGACTTTCTCAGGAGCAGAGCTGTGGCTTGAGTTCCTGGGAAGGAGGGAGCTGTCCCTGGAGTGCAGAGCATGGTGTAAGGATCTTTGGGGTGTGCTGGGAGAGAAGATTCCGCTTCCTGGAGTACTTTGGAAGAGGATATATTGCTTCTCCAAGAAAAAAAGACCCTATAGGTGCCACCAAAAGACCTTCCATTGTCAAAGGAAAAAGGCTCATACCAAGGGCATATAACCTTTTTTGCTGCTTTTAATGGTGTTACACCATAGATTCTGTGCACTTGCACAGGTGAGGGGATTTGGGGCAGGACAAAAGGAAATCATACACAGCAAGGAGAGCCTCCTCAGTACTCCAGAGGAGAAGGGTTGGTACGCTCAGTGCTGGATCCTTTAGGACTTCTGGTCCTTTAAATTTTAGGAGTTTTTTGTTTTTCTTTTTTTCCGAGTTGCTGGTCATACCTCTTATTTTTATTTTTTATTGTTTTTTACAAATAGTTTATTGTCAAGTTGGTTTCCATATAACACCCAGTGCTCATCCCCACAATAGTGTGGGGCACCCCTCTCTGTGCCCATTCCTCCCCCCCCCCAATCCATCAGTCCTCAGTTTTTGTCAGCATTCAAGAGTCTCTCATGGTTTGCCTCTCCCCCTTTCCACCACTATTTCCCCCCTCCTTCTCCGCCATGGTCCTCCGTTAAGTTCCTCCTAATCCTCCAATACGCGAAAACATATGATATTTGTCCTTCTCTGCCTGACTTATTTCGCTC
>NW_027532186.1:0-3073 GCF_008692635.1 Crocuta crocuta
GTAGCCCTGGAGAAGAAAACAGACAGACAAATACACAGGGAGCAGGAGCACCCAAATGCACAGATAAATTCAACTAACATGCAAACCAAGAGGGAAAATGAAAAAGGTAAGAGAAAAGATGGAGGAGGGAGAGGGAATAATAGAGTAAAAAAATACATAAAAGAGTCAAAAAGAAAAGGAAAAAAGAAGAAAACCGATGGACAAAGAACAGTTTAAAGCATATAACCGGATTTCCCAGTTGCAGTTAAATAGCCGTGTGTATGCAGTGCTTGTTGAAGAGCATAGAGAAAGAGAGAGAAGACAGGGCGGGGATGAGGCAAAATTGGGAATAGAATGAACATGCAGGAGTGATAAGAAGCTCATTTCAAAGAGCTAAGGGGTTCAATATGGTTGGATAGGTGAGAGAAGGACGCTGGTGTTATCCAGAGAGACTATATAGTCGAATTACTCCTGAGAGAAAGAGATGAAAGTGTTGGTAGGTGTAGAATTTACATCTACAGGATGGACTGTGTCTGTTTAAGAAAGCCGGTGAGCAAAGTTAATCAGGTCAGTGTTCCGGGAAAAAAGGTAAAAAAAATAAAATAAAATAAAAGGAGGAGTGTTGTTCTCTAGAATGGATCGTGTGGTGTGATCCAATGTGTCAGGCGGGAGTTCTGTCTTAGGGGTTGTGATGAGGAGAGTGGCGGTGCACCAGTCCCTTCTTGAACCGAGCGCTGCACCTTGCTTTTTTGGGTGTGTAAACTCCCGTGCTGGGTGGGTCGCACTCTTTAACCCAGGCCGGCTAGTTTCCAAGTGCAGTCCGCACGCCTGACTGAAACCGCAGCCACAACCTGGCAGGTGATCACCTCAGGTCAATTCTAAGCCTCTTGCCTAGCCCTGGGAGTGGAGCCAGAAGCCGCTGCTCCGGTTCCTCTAGATCCTGTTGGGGAGCATGGGTGCGGGCTTGTCTGCTGGGTGCGTCTGGCCCGCTGGAGAGAAGGAAATCAGGTCCCTCTGTGTCTCTTCACCCGAAACACGAACTCACAGGCAAATCTCCCAGTTTTAAGCCCTTAGCCTTCCCTCTAAAGTTCCAGCCAGCTCGGAGCACAGAGTTCTGCACACAGCTCCTCCAGGAATCTAGCCGCGCTGGGAATACAAAGGAACAAAGGAGCGGTCCTGCACCGCAGCCACTCTGGTCGAGTTGGCTNGAATCTAGCCCCGCTGAGAATACAACGGAACAAAGGAGTGGTGCCGGCACACAGCCCAGCCGCTCAGGGAAGATTTCGGGCGCGCAGTCCTTCTATGCCCTGAGCGGAGGTTTTTCTGTTTCCCAGCGGCAGGGCCCATATCTTGAGTAGTTTTGTTCTCTCTCTTTTTCCCCTCTCACTCCCCGCAGACGGGGATCGCCCTCTCCTTCCAGTCTCCGATCCCTGCCTGATTTTATCTTCCCCACTTTGCACTCACATTAGAAGTCTTTCTCAGTGAATTCTGCGTCCTTTCTCTCCCAGTCTCTTGGGTTCTGTAAGGTTTCCTATGCCTTCAGCTGTTTTCCGTGTGAGTAATGGGGGCGAGTGCAATGCACGGATCTCCCTATTCTCAGCCATCTTGCCCCCCAGCCCCTAAATTTTCTCTTTAGTAGTGTGTTTATGGAAGTCTTTTGACCATTTTTTCAAACTTTTTAAATTTTATTTTTTTATATGAAGATAGTTGTTATATATATATATGAATACTCTTTTCAGATATATCATTTTAAAATATCTTCCTCCATTCAGTAAGTTGCTCTGCATTTTGTTGATGGTTTCTTTAGCTCTACAAAAGGTTTTTATTTTGATGTAGTCCCAATCATTTATTTTTGCTTTTTATTTCCCTTGCCTTAGAAGACATATCTAGAAAAATCTTGCTACAACCAATGTTAGAGGAATTATTGCCTGTGCTCTCTTCGAGGATTTTTATGGTTTCAGGTCTCACATTTAGGTCTTTTAAAAAAAAATTAACGCTTTTTATTTATTTCTGAGAGAGAGACAGCATGAGAAAGGGAGGTGGTCAGAGAGAGAGGGAGACACAGAATCTGAAACAGGGTCCAGGCTCCAAGCTAGCTGTCAGCACAGAGCCTGATGAGGGGCTCGAGCCCACGAATCGTGAGATCATGACCTGAGCCGAAGTCGGCCACTCAACCGACTGAGCCACCCAGGCGACCCTCACATTTAGGTCTTTAATCCATTTTGAGTTTGTTTTTGTGTATGGTGTAAGAATGTGGTCCAGTTTCATTCTTTTACATATAGCTGTACAATTTTCCCAGCATATTCATTTATTGAGGAGACTATCTTTTCCCCACTGCATACTCTTCCCTCCTTTGTCATAGTTTAATGGATCATAGCAGTGTGTGGTTTTATTTCTGGGTTTTTTATTCTGTTCCACTGATGTGTCTATTTTTGTGCCAGAACCATACTGTTTGTATTACTACAGCTTTGTAGTGTATCTTGAAATCTGGTATTGTGTTACCTCCAGCTTTGTTTTCCTCAGAATTGCTTTGTCTATTTGGGATCTTCAATGGTTCCATGCCAATTTTAGAATTATTTGTTCTAATGTTGTGAAAAATGTTGTTGGTACTTTGATAGGGATTAAACTGAATTTGTAGGCTTTGGATAGTATGGACAGTTTAACCATATTAATTCTTCCAATCCATTGCTGGGAATTATTTTATGTTAAATATTTGGCTTGAGAGTTCCTAAACCCTATAAGTAGTGTAAGTAAAAACTTCAAATCTATGAGACATATGACCCATTATTGCAAATTTTCAGGAAAGACGTTTCCTCATTCAGATCCCAGCCAAGATAGATTTACTTGTTATTTCTGTGTATTATTGCATTTAATGTTTTTCTAGCCCATAATTTCATTGAAGTTGTAGACTTTTGGCTTTCTGGTTTTATATTAAAGGCACTTTGCACTGCCCCAAGGTTTTATCTATCTTCACATAGGTATTCAAATACAACCCTTTAGACTACTAAGCATTTTACCTCCTGCACCAACCTCTAGGGCATCCATATAATAAAATATATATTTATTTCTCTGCTTTTTCCTCTCTGTTTCTGAA
>NW_027532186.1:3091-12830 GCF_008692635.1 Crocuta crocuta
GCTTCATAAAAAATAAAACATTCTATACTCAAAAAATGCCGTTAAAAAAGAAGATAAATGATAAACTATGAATAGATATTTGCTATGTATTTGACAGAAATAATGCCAATTTCTTTCACATTTAAGGCGCTATCAAAATTCAATAAGAAAAAATAGAAAAAGAGCAGTTCACAAAATAAAAATCTAAATCACCAATGAACATGTAAATACATAGCCAACCTGACTTATAGTTATATTTTAATTAATTTATTTATATTCTTTCTAAGAGAAAGAGAAGCAGATAGAAAGGGGAAGAGAGAATCCCAAGTAGGCGCCACACTGTCAGCACAGAGTGTAATGTAGGGCTCGAAGTCACAGAACCTTGGGATCATGACCTGAGTCATATCCAAGAGTCAGACGCTTAACCGACTGAACCACCCAGGCACACCACAATTTCACTTGTTATATCTGGTGACTACTGGCTACCACAGAGTAGAGGCAGAGAAGGAGGAGAATTTTACTTTTTATCTTTTGGTTTTTCTTTAGAGTTTGGTATTTTACATGAATGGGATTATTTGTTTAGTTAAAAAAAACCTATATAATAAGAATAATAGCAACAATAATAAAATGCCAAAAGGAATAGCGCTCTACAACATAATTACAGGGAAGCAAAGGAGGAGGAGGGAATGCTGAGATCCAAGCGAGCACTAAACTACTGTTTTCTGGCTACTTCTAGAGATAGTGCCCATATAGAGATGAGAGACAAAGTGTCTGTGTGGCTGTAGAATCATCAATAGGAAGCAGTGATGCTTAATTAGTCCATGTTTATTTCTATGCCGAAAGTGTTGCCACGTTACATTCTAAACTATAATACTCTGTGTTAATTTGACAGTTTTCATTTTCATGCCCATTAATTATAATTGCATTCTAACTTTCAATCCATTTTTGAGGATACCAGGTGGCAGCTATTATCACTGTCTATTTACTAAATGCACAGACATATAGAAAAAATTTATTAATATCCATAATTAAGAAAATATACATGTGTTAGCAAAAATTTATGTTTGGGAAATTCAAATATGATTGAATCTCTTTCTCTTCCAGCTTAAACTGTAAATCCTTAATTTCATATCCAAATGTTCAAGCTTCTCTAAGATATTGCCCTTTCATTTTTATAAGGCATATAATACACAGGTTGAAACAGAAGGGAAAACTCTGTCATTAAACTGGCTCTAAATTCCCACTCTACCACTTCCTAGCTGTGTTCACTTGAGTAAGTTGCTTAAGTTCTCTGAGTTTCAGCCAGTTTCCTCATTTGTAAAACGAAAACCATAAAAGTACAGACAAAGATTATTAGGGGAATTGAACAAAGAGATTAGCATGTGAAACATGTACTATAGTGGCTGACACATGGTCAATAATCCACAAATGTTAGCTATTATTATTATTGTGAATAATCAATCAATTGTATATTGAGGACCCAGAACCATGCTAAGATAATGTGAGAGATATTCTAACCACTTATAATGTTGTTGAATGGAAAAGCATGTAAATTCCAAGATGCAGCTATTGAAACCCTATATTTCCCATAAACAGTAACCAATCAGCCTTACTCTCAAAATGAAAAGGTCCTGCAGTTAAGTCCCAAAGCACAAAACTTCTCTTGTCAACAATGGGTCCACTAAAGACAACGTTTTTGAAAGGTAGTTGGATGTGGCATCATGGTCATTAAAAGAAAAGTAAATCCAATGAGTGAGAAAAACCAGGTCTTCAGTGGGCTGAATAGTCTAAACCCATAACATTGATTATTCCCAAAGTATATGATCTAAAAACAAGTCACTACTTGTACTTTAATGACTTTATAAAGCCCACTCTAGAACTGTTTGGTTTTGTTGATTTTGTATGGTACTTCTAGCCAGGAAGTACTAGCAGAAGAGAAAAGGCTACCTCTTGCACAGGCATTCCCCAGAAAGAGCAAAATATCATAAAGTGGTTTACAAATGGGTAACCACTGTCTTATGGTGCTGGAGGTGGTGGTGGAGTTGATGATAATGATTACACTGACTGCTAATGAATCTCAAAAGTGCTCTTATGCATTATAAATAGCATAATTGGGATTAGTCAAAATCTCATACAAATACAACGTTTTAGACTTGTAGAGGATGCTACATTCTTAAAAGTATGTTCTATTGCATGTGGATATCAAAGCTATCTGCAGATAGATACTTGTAAAAGTGTAGATTGCTGGGCTCATTTCAATTCTTGTATCTTCATTGTTATCAACCTTCCTATGTGATTCTTAGGCAGCCTAAAGTATGCGGGTCATACCTTTAGAGATCATGACTTAATTTTACAAAAGATTGGGGCGCTTGGGTGGCTCAGTCGGTTAAGCGTCCAACTTCGGCCCAGGTCATGATCTCATGGTTCATGGGTTCGAGCCCCACATCAGACAGCACAGAATCTGGAGCCTGTCTTCGGATTCTGTATCTCCCTCTCTCTCTGACCCCCCCGATCTCTCTCTCTCTCTCTCTCAAAATAAATAAAACATTAAAAAAATTTAAGTAATTTTACAAAAGATGATCTTCTGCTATGTAGAAGGTTACCAGCCATAAAATAACCAAGAAACATTTTGCTTCTTGGAAGCAGCATGATGCACAAATGTGAGTCTGAAATCAGATCTATGTGCAACTTACACTTGTGCTACTTATAATTTGGTCTTAGATGAAACTCTTAATCCTGTGACCCTCAGTTTTTCTGATATAAGAGTATAGATGAGGAGGGGTGCCTGGGTGGCTCAGTTGGTTAAGCGTCCCACTCTTGATATTGGCTCAGGTTATGATCTCATGGTTCCTGAGTTTGAGCCCAGCGCTGGGCTCTGCATTGACAGTGCAGAGCCTGCTTGGCATCCTCTGTCTCTCCCTCTCTCTCTCTCCTCCTCCCCTTCCCATGCTCTCTCTGTCTCTCTGTCTCTCTGTCTCTCTCTCTCTTTCTTTCTCTCAAGAATAAATAACAACAGCAACAACAACAACAACAACAACGAGTGTAGATGAGAATATTTACTTCCTAGGGTTGGTTCAGGGATTGAATAAGATCACATGTGTAAGTACACAGAACACAATGGATGTTCAATAAATATTGCTTCTTTGATATCATGCTAGCTGAGGAATTTTGAGAAGAAAGGAAATTAATATATATTGAGTTCTCCTCATGTACTTGTATTTCATATACATCTAAGCTCCATAGGGTAGGGATATTTTTCTATTTTATCCACTAATGGATTTTGTTCACTGAAGCTTAGGACAGGGTCTTGAACAAGGTAAGTGCAAAAGAAACAACGTGTGAAATCAATATCCTTATCCCTTCTCTAGATCTCACCCCATTCTGGATTGCCATACAGATGGTGGTGGATAGTAAGCTTAGGGTACAATTCATGAATGGGTTAAAAGTTAGAGGAGTCTGTCGTATATACCATCTGTAAGAAATGCAATGTTGTGTGTGTGTGTGTGTGTGTGTGTGTTCTATATATGTAGGGATAGCTGTTTCGACAACTTGAACTAACTACATAAGGCCATAAATATTTCGTATCAAGTATGGAGAATGGTCAAGTACTGTAGAAGGCCTTGTGCAGAAAATGAGATTAAGGCTTGGTCTTAAAACATGGGTAGAATTTGATATACAGGTAGTAGGATTCACAGATGAACAGAGCTTGGAAAAAGATTTTTAAGGTTATTCTACCTCCCACCCCCCAATGCAGGAATTCTTTCTACCACATCCTTAACAGTTTGTTAACTGTTATTTCAACACTTTCAGGGACACAAAAGTCATTCTGACTAGTCAGCTCATCCTTTCTGAGCAGCTGATTGTGACAAAGCTCTTACGTTAAACCAATGTCTGCCTCTTCAGAACTTCTGCCAATTGGTCCTAGATCTGTTCTTTGAAGTGCCAAAGAATGTCTACTAACTTTCCTATATGAGGACTTCCCATCTTAGAAGGCAGCTCTTTAGTTCTTCTAAGTCAGGCTGGAGTGAGGAAGATATTCTTTCCTTGCACTCATATACATGCCCACGCCAAGAAATCTGAAGAAGACTCCCAGCCCCAGTGGAGTCCACCCGAAAGAAAAGGCATTTCTACAAAAATAGAGATGTAAATGAGTCTGATGAAATAATCACTGCTAAAAACAGCAACTTTCTGGGTGGCCTCCAATTCACAAAAGCAAGCAGCCAGCACAAATGTATTCAAGTGAGAAATACATGGATCCATTTTCCCTTCAACAATTGTTCTTCCTGAAATTGAACAATTTATCACACTGTTCTACATTACACACTAATTGTTCCTTGATGCTAAGGCCAGCAGAGTCTCCGTAACTGAAAACTACTCCCTCCCAACACTGCATTTCTACTGTCTTAGGCCAAGGTGTGTCCTTAGAATCCATGGGAGAATTGGAGTGCCCACAGAATGGATGAGCTTGAAACATGTGTTTCTATGAGATGACAAGGGAAATAATTGCACTTGCGGAATTTCTCAGCAAATCCGAGAGAATGTTGAAGATGTGAAGAATTTTACATGAAATATTAATATTGTCAAAAGTAGCATATTTCTGTGAATTCTTCAAAACTCAGCCATGCTCGTCTCACAATAAAATTGGTCATAACCTAATGAAACGGATTTTAATTTCATACCCTATCTACGCAGCTTTCATATATAGTTTTAACAGTTTTAGTAGAGAGTTGATACTGCACAGTTTTACCAGGCAGATTCATGTTTCCTACATGAATTTTGGGCACTTTTTCTCTCCAAAAATTCTGAAGCATACCTTTCTAATTGTAGTGTATATTCCTCTTCACAGATGAGTCTATTGGCTGTGTTCCCAAAATACTCAGTGCTTCTCTATCTCTGTCTCTATTTTTCCCTTAGTAAATTCCTCCACCAGTAATGTCTCATTCCCTCGCCTCCCTCTCTCCATATATTAAAATCTGGCTTCTTTCAAGGCCAAGCTCAAATTATTCTTCCTCCATGAACCTTCCATAATTTTCCCATCTTATTCCCCTCCTCTGAATTTTCAAAATAATTTATCTGTGCTAGTGTGGGACAAAAACATGTTTTAGTCTTTGTTAGAGAGGGGCAAGATGATGCTAGAATTCAAGGGGGAAAAAAAACAAAGGTCCAAAAACAAACCCTTGCAATATGATGAAAATGCTAGAATCAGGTTTAATTAATAAAATATACTTATTCAGCAAATGTCTATTGAGCGCTCACTATGTTCCTGACACCGTGAGAGGCACAGTAGTTACAGTACATGAAAAAAGAAGAAAGATGATACCCAAGAGTCAGACATTGATCAAACCATCACACCAATATAGACTACACAAAGATCTTTTGCTTGAGCACCTGGATGGATAATGGTGCCATTTACTGAAATGAGGATAACTGGGAAAAGTGCAGGTTGGGGTGGAGTTCTGCAGACTCAAGAGTTCAATTTTGGTTACTTAAGGTTGGAGGAAGCTGTGCAACAACCAAATGGAGATATCAAGTAGATAATGGGATATAAAAGTCAGGGACTCAGCATTCAGGACTGATGGGTGTGTGTGTGGGGGGAGATAGGCATGGAGGAGGGCACTTGTGGGGATAAGCACTGGGTTTTATATGGAAACCAACTTGACAATAAACTATTTGTTAAAAAAAAAAAAAAGTCAGGGACTCAGGGGAGACGCCAGGACTAGGAATGAGAGGAAGAGTTGAAAGTCAACAAGCAGAAGGTCAAGAGAAGTTGAAAGCAAGTGAAGAGTGGCCAGCCTGCAACCAATTCTATAAATGTTGAGAGTCTCAAAAGAGACTATAGGGTTTTGATTGTTTCCTGTCTCACATTCAGGTCCTTTATCCATTTTGAGTTTATTTCTGTGCATGGTGTGAGGAAATGATCTAGTTTCATTCTTCTACATGTTGTTGTCCAGTTCTCCCAGCACAATCTGTTAAAGAAGCTGTCTTTTTTCCATTGGATACTCTTTCCCGCTTTGTCAAAGATTAGTTGGGCGTANTATTTTATGTTTTTTTGTGCAATTGTGAATGGGGTCAGTTTCTTGATTTCTCTTTCTGTTGCTTCATTGTTGATGTATAAAAATGCAACTGATTTCTGTACGTTGATTTTGTACCCTACAACTTTGCTGAATTCATAGATCAGTTCCAGTAGGCTTACAGTGGAGTCTTTCAGGTTTTCTATGTAAAGTATCATGTCGTCCGCGAAAAGCAGAGTTTGACTTCTTCTTTGCCAATTACGATGTCTTTTATTTCCTTTTGTTGTCTGATTACTGATATTAAGATTTGAAGCACTATGTTAAACAACAGTGGGGTCAAAACCCTAGAAGAGAAAGCAGGAAAAAACCTCCTTAACCTCAATTTCTTACTTGACACAACCCCAAAGGCAAGGGAATCAAGAGCAAAAATGAACTACTGGGAACTCATCAAGAAAAAAAAGCTTCTGCACGGCAAAGGAATCAATAAAAGTAATAGGCAACTGACCTAATGGGAAAAGATAGTTGCAAATGACATATCACATAAAGGGCTAGTATCCAAAATCTATAAGAAACTCACCAAACTCCACACCCGAAAAACAAATAATCCAGTGAAGAAATGGGCAGAAGACATGAACAGACACCTCTCCAAAGAGGATATCCAGATGGCCAACAGACACATGAAACGATGCTCAGTATTCCTCCTCATCAGGGAAATACAAATAAAAGCCACACTGAGATACCACATCATGCTGGTCAGAGTGGCTAAAATGAACAAATCAGGAGACTCAAGATGCTGGCGAGGATGTGGAGAAACAGGCACCTTCCTACACTATTGGTGGGTATGTAAGCTGGTGCAACCCCTCTGGAAAACAGTGTGGAGGTTCCTCAAAAAATTAACAGTAAGACTCCCCTCTGACCCCGCAGTAGCACTGCTAGGAATTTACCCAAGGCATACAGGAGTCCTGATGCATACAGGCACATGGACCCCAATGTTCATAGCAACAATAGGCAAAACATGGAAAGAGCCTATGTGTCCATCAACTGATGAATGGAACAAGAAGATGTTGTTTATCTATACAATGGAATACTACATGGCAATGAGGAAGAATGAAATCTGGCCATTTGTAGCAGTGTGGACAGGACTAGAAGGTGTTAGGCTGAGAGAAATAAGTCAGGCATAGGACAGATATTATATGTTTGCACATATAGGTAGATTAGGAGGAAGCTAACAGAGGACCATGCGGGAGAAGAAGGGGAAAATAGTTGGGGAGAGGGAGGGAGGAAAAACATGAGAGACTCTAGAATNCATGGATCTCCAACTGTGAGATCATGACCTGAGCTGAAGTCAGATGCTTAACCAACTGAGCCACCCTGGTGCCCCCATTCACCTTTTCTTATAATTATGAATGGACTTGTTTTATACCTCCTATTATACTTTAGTGGAAGTGAAGTAAGGAGTTCAAATAAATAGTGCTCCTTAGACTTCTGAGTCAACTGACTGCTAGATAAAGAATTCAGACTGATAGAAATTAAAACACCATTTATTTTTTCTTTTAACAGCTGAAGTCCATAGTCAAGGACATAGCTTAGGTGAGCTTCCTATATCTAGAAAACGAAGTGCTACTAGAAGTCAACAGTCCTCCCCATGTGGGAACCTCCAACTATATGAATTAATGCATGCAAGAGCAGACTAGAATGTATCTCAAGCAAAAGACATAAGTTACAAGGGTCTCAAGCAAGGCATAGGGCACTGTTGAGCTTTACCTGCCCATAACCCTGTCTCAAACTCACTAACCAGAGCAGTTACACTTCCTCAAGAGAGGATGGAATAAGGGAGATGAGAGAGGCTGGAGCATTATGCTAATGGGATGCCACTTCATATAGAAGGAAACATCGGGACTGGGGAAGAAATAAACCTCCTTAACAGATTAGAAGCACCTGGGGAAAGGCAGAGATGGAATTTTGTCCCTCCAAGTATCCCCCAGAGAATCCTGCATAGTGTCTTGCTACAACAGATGCAAAATACTGCATAAAGGAAGGGTGCAGGAGCACTATATGTATGTGTAATGGGTCTCCTTCACTCAAAACTCCATTTAAAATTTTCCTTCAATGGGAAGCCTTTTCTTATTAACCCTTAATCACTGTGATCACCTCTTAATCCTGGGCTTCCATGGTTCATTCCTATTGTAGTTGTGTCATATTAATTTGCACTAATTTGTATACAGTTTTGCAAATGTTACTATAAGTCATTTGCCACCCCCCAAAATATATATTTATTTCCCCAAGTTCATGACAAGCTCTTTGTAGTCATTTGCCCTATTCTTCCCCCTCAGCTGTGCTTAGAAGAGTAGTGTGCACACAGTGAGAGCTCAGACAGTGCCATGAGTGGCACTGCTAATTGATAAGGTTATCAGTCTTTCATGAGAACCAGAGGGCAGTAAACTACCAAGACATAAGAATCTCTGCTGCATCTCTGACTTCTGTACTGGAGGAATTTCTCACAGGCCTTCTATTCTATGCCCTCAGAACAAGATTCCTTGCCTACTGCCTTTTTCTATCACAAAGGAGTGCATAAAGAATGACAGACTCCAAACAGGCTGAGCTCCTCCTTCCTGCCCTTTTGCACTGAAAGAACACTCCATAGAGACAGGTTTTTGAAGGATATTAAAAAGAGAAACTCCAAAATGAAAGCTGAAAGCTGGTGACTTGGAGATTTCTCCATATGAGGTTCATCTCACCTTAATTCCTCTGTGAGCTGAGTTATGGAACTATCAGAGGTCACACAAAGTGATAATACGTTGATAGGGCATTAAAATTAGCAGATTGAAAAAAATTCTAGAAATAAGATTTTATTCTAATGGAATTCATAAAATAAGGAACTAACCCAGCATATATTAAAATGTTAGTTCTAAAACTAACAGGGTAGTGAGATATGAAAAATGATTGAAAGGGAGTGGGAGATACAGGCTTCCAGTTATGCAATAAATAAATCATGGTAATAAATGGTACAGCATAAGGAATATAGTCAATGGTATTGTAATACCACTGGATGGTGACAGATGGTAGTTACATTTGTGGTGAGCATAGAATAATGTATAAATTGTTGAATCACTGTGTTCTACACCTGAAATTAATGTAACATAGTGTGTTAACTATACTTAAATATAAATAAATAAATAAATAAATAAATAAATAANAGCTTTAACATGAGTTTGACACAAAAATATTTAGTGAGATCAAAGTTCACGTCTTAGTATGTCTAGGCATCATACTGTCAGCATGTGATATGTATGTGTGCTAAGTAGGAGAAAGTAGGGGTAATCAAGAGCAGACATTTTGTATATGATTGGGAACAATTATCCCGGTCTAGAAATATATGAAAACCCTTAATTCATAGTCCTTGATCTATAGATGAGGAAAATAAGAGGGAGTAAATTGGATCTCAAAGCCAGGCTTCTGGTTCCTAGTATGTATCTCTCTGCTCCCTACAGGATGGGGACTTATAGAGGACAAAGCTATTTAATGACAGTTCTCAATTGGTTTTCCCTTTTAATTGCATAAACTATATTAATGGTATATTTTTTACCATTTTACTTCCATGTAACTTCAGAGCCACTATCTGTATTATTATGTGTTGTGACTCTGCAAATTAAACACCCAGTCTCATCCTGCATGTGGCAGCACAGAAAGACAATGGCTAAATGATATTTCCAAATTCACAGAGCTCATTATAAACCACGGTATTCCAT
>NW_027532186.1:13370-15240 GCF_008692635.1 Crocuta crocuta
CTATAAAAATTCTATCTTTCATGGCACATATAAATTTTTACCTCCTTTATGAAGCTTTCTCTAATTCCAAGCTCTCAAACCAAATATATTTTTTCTTTGAAGCTACAGTCTTCAGTTTCATTGCCCTAAGTAGACGTCACATTACTTCTTTATGACAGTCATTTTTTTTGTTTTATTTTGTTTTTGTTATTTTTACAAACACTGTTGGTGGCTCAAACAACAAATGGTTACTCAACAACCATTTCCCCTACTTTCTTGCCAAAAGAAACCTTCGTTGGAGGAGCAATGTGCCGAGACCCAGGTAATGAATTTTAATTTATCTAAGCCGAATATGACTATTCCATTTTCCTTTGCCATATAATCTCTATATTTGTTTCCCTCACAGCTGAGGCTGGCCATATGAAAAATATTCTAGCCAATAATACTGTCAGAAATGTGAAGGGTCCGAGATTTTACCCCACTTACAAGCTAACAGGTTAACCTGCCAGAGTGTTATGGATGCTGGCAAAAGACACACAAGTCATAAGCCAGAGACAAAGGACTTTATCACTCACAACAGCATTAGTGACCAGAGTATTAGCGTTTCCTTGTGCTTGTTCTCCCATCCCCAGTTTCCAAAGATTGATACAAAGAGAGCCACATGACAGCTGTGCACTTAGTGGATTAGGCTATAAGAAAGGAACCCCGAGTTTAGNGAAGACATTACCTCTTTCTTCCAAGGTCATTTACTACACAAACATCCTTGAAAAAATAGCCCAGAACAAAGGCAGTCATGGTTTCTGCTCATAAGACATGCTGAAATGCAAGTGACCATTGGAGAATTGACTCCCAACAATGAACTGTCTCCCAAATAAATTTGATGTGGAGGTTTTTGTGAAATATTTTTCTCCACAGTAAAAAGGAAAAGCTGCAAGAATACAGTCCTTTCCACTTCTTCCTACATAGAACACTTACATATGAGGACATGATACTCACATGATGCATAAATACTTTTAAAAAAATTTTTTTACATTTATTTATTTTTGAGAGACAGAGAGTTAATGGGGGAGGGGCAGAGAGAGGAGACACAGAATCCAAAGCAGGCTCCAGGCTCTGAGCAAGCAGTTAGCACAGAGCCCGACATGGGTCTTGGGCCCTGGAACTGTGAATCATGACCTGAGTCAGAGTCAAATGAATGAATACTTCTGCAGCCATCTTGAAATTCTGAGGAGAGATGAAAAGAATCCCACGGATGGCTACCCAGTGCCCAGAAATCATACAGCAGCTGAAACTCTTCAGGAATAATCTACCTCCAGGCTTGACTATAAGTAAGACTATAGTGGCCTTGCAGATTAAACTGTTAGTAGAGTTTTCTGGTATTTTCAGGCAAAAGTGTCCAACCTGAAACATTTTTGTAGTTATTTTCCATACACTTACTGAAAGGAAGAAGTATGCCAAATATAATAATTGAGACATGATTTGAATTTTTAGTTTATTGTTGACTTTTTGTGTTTTAGATTGTTGATTTCTCTTAGTTTTTATGTGTGTGAAATGGGTATAATAATAATAATATAATCTACTTCATAGAGTTTCTGTGACGATTAAGTGACATTATAAATGCCAAGAGCTTAGCCTAATGCCCAAAACATAGTAAGGATTCAATAAAGGATAGTTAACACTATTTTTCTTTTCTCTCATATAGTACCTAGGTCAAAACCATTTACAGAGGAAAAGAATGTGGAAAATGAGATGTACAGGGCCACATAGCATGGGACTTGAATTCCACTACTTTTTAACTCCTGGAATAAACAAAAATAGAACACAGCTAAATAGATCTCCTGGATAATCTCCCAAATTCATTTTTGTCAACATTTTAAATTCCCAATCAGAC
>NW_027532186.1:15639-17918 GCF_008692635.1 Crocuta crocuta
ATATTTTTTTAATAAAATTCTTTCCCATTTATAACAAAAGTGCATTTTCAGTGTAGAGAATTTTTTTAAATGCAAAAATAAAAATTAGGAAATGTCAGTCATAATTCACCACCCAAATTCAATCATTGTTAGCATTCAGGGGCTCCTGGGTGGCTTAGTCGGTTAAGCTGCCGACTTTCGCTTAGGTCATGATCTCGCGGTTCGTGGGTTCGAGNATATACAAAGGCTTTCACTTTTTATCTAGTTAATATTACAACATAAGTATTTTCCCATGTTATTAAAAGCTCCTTGTAATCACATATTTAAATGACTACCTAATAGTACATCATGTGGATATGCCATAATGTACTTAAATATATTCCCATGCTCTCATACACTTTGGTTGTGCCCTCCAGTTGGCTAAAATAAATAACAATGAGGATGTCTGTGTTTAAAACTTCACCAACTTAATATCACTCACTTAAGATATATAAATTCCCAGAAGTTAAATTATTACATCAAAAGGTATAAATCTGTCAAATTGTCTTCCAAAAAAAAATGTTGTACCAACTTCTGCAACCACCAGCACCATGTAAGTCTTCCTATTTCATCATACCTTTTCTGGCTCCAGTATGTCCCTTTTCCTTCCTTTACTATTTTAATAGGGGGAAATTCTTAATGTTCTAATTTTTAATTCTTTGATTGCCAATAAAGCTAAACATTTTTTGTATGTTCCCATTGAACCTATTGACCAATGATGCTGACATATTATACATTTTACTGATTCACACTTCCCATATTCCTACCCTGGAAGCAATCTCCAGAAGCAAGGGGGAGGCAAAAACAATGACCTGGAAAAGCCTCAAAAGTTCAATATGGCTCCTAAATAATTTGATTTGACTTTCCAAATAGTTGGCTAAATGTTCTCCTTCCCACAGTGTTTCCTGTCTACAAGTCTGTCCCCTACAAACATTCCAGCTACAGTAAGCTACATCTGAGGTGGGCAAGAAGTACTTTCCCACTGCCTCTGGGATTCATAAACTACCTATAAGTAGCTTGTTAAAGGACAAGCAAGAAGTGCCTGCTTTAGAAATGTCAACTTAGAAGATCTTGCTTAATAGGCAGTTAAATCAGTCATCATGCCTGCTTTTAACTTTCCTTACCACTAAGAGGCCTCAATTTACAAGAAGTGCAGATCATGCTGTAAGTCTTTGTACATCAAGATCTGACATAGTTCTCATGCCTGTGTTTCAGCTCACCTCCCTCATATCCATACAATTGTCAGTGGCATGTCCCAAAGTGTGATAGGTTGACCTCACTGGCTCACCACTGTTTGTCAGAAAAGTTGGGGGTAGAGGGAAGATGTGAAGCTTCCCCATGAGTGATTCTCTCAAGTGATTGCCTGTGTTTTGAGAGCCAGGAAAGGGACCTAGACACTCCACACACACATGACCAGTTCCACCTGCATAGCATGAGAAATACCTGGCAGTTCCTAAGAAAGTTTTAGATGCCCTCTGGCCAAGATCGTCACAGTGGCTATTCATCCAGGCCCAGTTGCATGACTTTCCTTCATGAAGGGGATTACTTTGCCTCAAAAGTCTCTACGTGGGGGGTGTTAACTTCGGAGAATCAGCCTGAGAAACAACTTGAAGTTGCGTTGTATATGATGTGAAAATTCACTTCTGCTTGATCCAGATTCCCTTCTCAGCTTCCAAAGTTTAATTGGATCCAAGAACTATGTAGCATCATTTTCTGAAGCACGGCCACTGTTGTGTTAGCCAGGCAACACAATAGATCAGTATGACAGGAGGAGCAACTTAAGATGTTTTAAGATTCAAACCCATTTACACTTATCCAGCTTGACAGCACAAGCTTGCATCCCTTTTAAAACATAATGGGAATCCTGTTATGCAGCTCACTGAAATCAAGAGTGTGAGGCTTGTAATGGAGGCATCAACCCACAACCGTTTTCAGGAATATATCCCAATAATAGATATTTTCTTTGAGGCTGAATGTATCATTATCATACTATTTTGGCCTGACTATTATGTCGCAGCCCACTCTTCCTCTCAGCAGCCCTCTCATACACTGCTGACATATAAAACCAGGTAAAGCCAGGAAATTATGGCCTAATTCTCCAGGGAGCATGTCTCAGCTTGACTCAGAGATGTGAGTTCCATTCAGAAATCCCTTTTTAATCTTCAATTCATAACCTAGCTGCCTTTTGTCTTTATATTTTAAAAAACATGCCACTTTGTGTCCTGGTGAAAGTGACTGACTGGCTTGGATGTCAATATCGT
>NW_027532186.1:18307-26933 GCF_008692635.1 Crocuta crocuta
TCACAGAAAATATTCTATATTGGCTAAACACACACATTCAGCACCAGAGCTTGGTGCCTGGATTTTGCTTAACATGCAAAAAATGTTGAATTGAATTGAACTGAACCACATATAATTAAATTGAATTAAATAGAATTTAACTGGTTTGGATGTATTAAACGAGGTNAACTTCCTCAAACAATCTCAGAATAACCAAATGACCAACAGAATATAGAAAATAAGAACAAAGATAGAGCTGGATTTTGTTTTTGTTTTATTTTTATAATGATAACCATCTAAGTAGAAGACACGGATGATTTACACAGTTGGCTCAGAAACCTGAGAGTCTAAGGAAAAGTTGGCTTCAGAAAATGATATGATCAGAACAAAGTTTGTCCTCAGAGCCATCAATTCCTCAACTCTGGGACTTTCTCTGGCTTTCTCAAGCTTCCAGTGCCCAACATCTTCATGTTTTACCCCACAAAAATCTAGTCTCAAGAAACAATGAAATACACAGATTCATATTAAGATGTAAGTTAACAAAAACTGTTGAAAGTATCACCCCTCACATTGATACATACATGTTATAGGGACTTAAATGCATATGCCAAGGGATGAAGTGGTATATTAGTAGTCAACAGTTGGGGAGAAACATTGGGGATTAAGGACACCTTGATGTACACCCCAAATTATACTATATCATTAGGAAATAATTTCTCCTCAAACTTTCACTTGACTATATTGGAAAGTTGAAGGTGTTTTGTTTTGGGGTGCCAGGGTGGCTAAGTCAGTTCAGTGTCTGACTCTTGATTTCAGCTCAGGTTGTAATCTCATGGTTCATGAAATGAGTCCCACATCGGGCTCTGCACTGATGGTACAGAACCCACTAGGGATTCTCTCTCTCTCCTTCTCTCTCTGCCCCTACCACATTCTTTCTTTTCTCAAAATAAGTACAAATAAATATTTAAAAAATTTCTCTCTCCCTCTGCCCCTCACTCACTCATTATCTCTCTCTCAAAAAAATAAAATAAAATAAATGTTTTGTGTTGCTCTGATTTATTTTTTTAATTAGATCAGTGGTTTAACCTCTGTGTTTTCCAGTTTCTACATAATGGAAAAGAAACTCAGAGACAATAATCAGACAGCTCTTCTAGGTGATACCTCAGGGATGAGATATTTGGGAGTGCATTTGTAAAGAGTTGGTAGTAAAGCAAACCAAATATATCCTCCAATTTCTTCATTATCTTTCCCAAGGAAAATCTAAGTTATGCCCCTGGAAATTTCCTCTAGTAAATTTGTTCCTATGCCCACTCCCAGAATGCACTGGCTCCATTCAGACTAGATAGCATGAACTATTAGCCATAAGCAATTTGGGGGTAAGAAAAGTTGCTGATGAGTGCAATCTTCAATAGAATGAGAAAAAGGGAAAAAAATAGAGAAGGTTTTTTTCTTAACAAAAGAGTAATCACTTTTCCTGTTGTTAATGCCTATTGCCTATTACATACCTACAGCAATCAAGACAGATACATGTGATAAAATTACATAAAACTACACACACACCAGCACACACAAATGGGTGTGACTTTAACTTGTGAAATCTGAATAAGCTATGTGGATCATACTAATGCCAATCTTATGGTTTTGATAGTATACTATATTTATGCAAGTTGGTAACATTGGGGAAGAAGGGATGAATAGTACATGAACTTCCTTGTACATTTTTGTAATTTTGTGTGTATCTATATGTATTTCAAAAAAAAATTAATATAAGGTAAAAGCCCAATTCCAACATGGGGAGCTGCTGCCTTGCAGAGTGGTGCCCTGCCTACTAATGTCCAGCAAGAGGAAGGCTGGTTGTGGCAAACATTAAGCAGGCAAGTCCCTTTGAAGAAACCCAACCTTGAACTCTCCCCAGGAACTGGACACTAGCAGCAGCAGCTAGTCCTATCCTTGGACTTCTTTCTTGCTTCTGCTAATGGTTAAGATCAGAGAGCCAGAGTCAATTGAATATACAGGCTGAGACTGATTTCCTGGGAGTCCTTGAAACAAGGAACCTGGAAGAGAGAAAATATAGCAGATCTCCCAGAATGCTGTAAGTGCCACGATAATAGAATGGAAATGGGTCTTGGGGGCAAGCAACAGGGTGCCTTGCTGAAGAAAATCAAAACATTTGGCCATTGCCCTTTTCAGAGACCACAGAAAGAAAAGAGACAGAAGCAACCTTTCTTACCAAGTTGCTTTTAAACTGCAAAATTTTATGCCTGACTGTTCTACTTGCTAGTTTCCTCTCCTGTGATGTGAAGAAGGAATGAGTTTTTGCTTCACTAAAGACTCCACTTCTAAGTTGTGTCCTTAAGGTATTACATGTTAACAAAATGTTGACAGATCAGACAGAATTTTTAAATGCTGCTTCTTTTTTTTTACTATGTTATTTTTTTCTTAAGCAGATGTACTGCTAGCAGCACCTTCAGTGTTCATTTAATCAAAGGATTCTCTAAACATATTTATTGCATCTTTGGGGGTAATAATTTTCTTTCTGCCTTCAAATTACTACATATTTGTTACTGCAGCACTGTGGGAGGAGATCATTTGTTATTAATTTCTTGTCTGATGTGAAACACTTAATTCTAACTGAAACCCCTGCACAAGAAAATAAACAGTGCATTTCACATGCAAAGTGTCTGCTTCCCTCACTGGGAGGCAGTGGGAATCATTTTGACCATATGGTGGGTATTTATCATCTGATGGCTCATGAGAATCTCTGCTGTCTGCCTCCCTTTTTTCCTCAAACCTGGGCACTGGCTCCTTTTCAAAGAAGGGAGGTCGGATTGCTTTCAAACAGAACTTCTACACCCTGGAAGCTCATCAGAATCCCCAGGGAAAAATTTTTTTAAATGTCAATTACCAGACAACACCAGTCTCAAGTCTGCCCCATGGGTAGGACATTTTAGTGGTTACTCTCTTGAATTCTGAAGCCAGACTGCTTGAGTATCACACTCAGTTTTGCCATTTAACACTGTGAGTTGGTGGGCAAGTTATTAAATCCCTGTGCCTCGATTGCCTCAACTGCAAAATGGGGATAATAATATTACCTAAACCACAGTTATGGTGAGAGAATTCCTGTAAAGCAATAAAGCAAAGCCTGGCTCACAGGAAGTACCTGTTAATGTTAACTATGGCCTTTACTGATGAGCACCACCATTCTCTACCTCTATTAGGAAAGCTAGGATTGGGGTGCCTGGGGATTCAATCAGTTAAGTGTCTGACTTTGGCTCATGTCATGATCTCATGGTTCATGAGTTCAAGTCCCTTATTGGGCTCTGTGCTGACAGTTCAAGGCCTGGAGCCTGCTTTGGACTCTGCCTCCCTCTCTTTCTGGCCCTTCCCTGCTCTCTCGCTCTCTCTCTCAAAAATAAACATTAAAAATTTTTACAAAAATAATAAAGCAAGGATTTATCCTCCTTCAAGTTTCTCTTATCCACTGAATTTTTCCCCAGCCACTGTTGATTGACTTCCAGATGCTCCACAAAAAAATTCTGCAGGAAAGGGAAAATCTCAGGCCCAGTTTCTATTTTATTCCCTTTCTTCTCTCCCCCCCCTTTTTTTTTACCTCAACTATGTCTATTTCCAAAGCTATCAACAAAGGTAATACAGTAAACAAAGGAGAAGTACGTATAGGAACTATCTATCTCCACTTTATTGGTCTATTGCTGTGTTAATGTGTTAATAGTTTTTTTTAATTTAATTTATTTTTAAAATTTATATCCAAGTTAGTTAGCATATAGTGCAACAATGATTTTAGGAGTAGATTCCTTAATGCCGGTTACCCACTTAGCCTGTCCCCCTCCCACCCCCATTCAGTAACCCTCTGTTTGTTCTCCATATTTGAGTCTCTTATATTTTGTCTCCCACCCTGTTTTTATATTATTTTTGCTTCCCTTCCTTATGTTCATCTGTTTTGTATCTTAAAGTCCTCATATGAGTGAAATCATATAATGTTTGTCTCTCTCTGACTGTTTTTAAAGTAGGCCCAATACAAGACAGGTTCAATCTTTGTTTTCCTTAGAATCAGAAATGCAAAAAATGAGTGAAACTTTGAAGAAACCTGATATTTTGTGTTAAAAAATATTAATGCAATGCCAAAATGGTTCAATACTACAAACTTTATGTCTAAATATTTTTGAGCATCTACACATTACTAAAAGATTATATGAAAAAAAAGAATCCAACAACCAAATGATTAATGCATTAGGATATGTAACTATATATACCTTACAAATACAGCAAACACTATGGTATTCTGTCTTATCCTCAAACTCAGATCTGATAACTGTGGTTATTATGAATCTGTAAATCCACACACACATTGCATTTCTGATGTTGTCTAGACGTTAATCCTATAGAATGAATTAGATTCATGGAAGTGTTATTGCCTTGAAACATGCCCTTTGGGCTTCACAAATTATGCACCACTACTTGTCTCTTTAGATTGAAATCATGTTTCTGATAAGTAGCCTCTTTAGTCTGCCCTTATATTGCAGACTGCCACATGTGGATGGATTGTTAAAAATACAAAATAGGAAAACCTCGGTGGCTAAGTCAGTTAACCGTCCAACTCTTGATTTCGGGTCAGGTCATAGTCTCACAGTCTATAGGATGGAACCCCATGTCAGGTCCTGTGCTGACAGCATGGCCCCTGCTTGGGATTTTCTGTCTCCCTCTCTCTCTGTGCTCCCCTGCTCACACTTTCTCTGTCTCGCTCAAAATAAATATACTTTTTTTTTAAATAAAAAGAAGATGTGGAGAAAAAAATCATATTGGACAGGGCTTTGAGAACTGTCATTTTACATGTGAAAGAGTTAATGATACATCCCTTTGTTCTTCCCATGTCACCTAGCACAGTGTTTTCCACAGAGTAGGTGGACAATTAAGATTTTGTTGAATAATGTAAAGTGCTCTGTAAGTTCAGGAGGGTTTATACATATTTAATATGCAATGTGTATGTAGTATTATTGCCAATGCTTTTGTTTTATTTTTATTGCTTAAAAATTAAAGAGTTAAACATCTCTTCTTCCCAGAGACAAAAGATGAAAAATCTTTTACTTACAGCAATTTTTGGAAATCTTCTGGTTATTGCTTATTTTTTTCACCACTTATATTCATCTTCTTTTGTTGATGCTCAACTACAAACCATACCACTGTGCTTATTATGGCTGATTCATTACTCTAAATGAAATATCATTTGATAAGCAAGTGTGAGTCACTAGTCTCTCTTACCAAAATCTATCCTTCTACATATTTCTAGTGTCCACTAGCCCATCAGCCATAGGTACTAAGCCAAATAAATATATTGTTATCTCATGTTAGAAATAGGAATGACACTTTAGCACAAAGTTTAAGAATTTCCAAATCAATTTTGACTGTCATTTTCAAAATACAGTGTGTTAAATGTAACCCTCAGAATGCAACTACCTGTGTTTAAGTGAGGCTGTTAAAGAACTACCCCTTTGTTAAAAGGCTCCGTGTTTTCCACTTGTAGGCACTTTTAGGCACAATAGGAAGTTAACATAATGGAAAGTTACTAACACAGGATGTTCTTTTAGCACAGTCTTGTCATATTATAATGAGGTTTTACTTTTAGATTTTTGAGTAATTTAACATAGTATAAATTTCATCATCTTAAGAGAACTATTGGCCAAAAATGGTGGGGAGAGAGAAGAAAGAAACCCTATTACAATCCGGAAGCTAATGGTCTTATGTGAAAGGGAATATTGCAAATGCTTTTCCTTTAAAGTAAAACTGGACAAAGACCAGACTGATTGTTGAGGGAACGATGCTGCCATGAGTAGAGGGGAGTTAATTGACTTGATAGGTTCTTTCCATATGTGATAGTCATGACTTTATCATTTAGTTCTTACAAATGCAACCACAGACAAATGGCTGTGATCTTCCCATGTATACAGTACAAGGAAACGTGTAACTATCTGAGCCATGAATCTCTTAACAAAAGAGTAATTGACAGCTCAGAGCCTGGAGCTTGCTTTGGATTCTGTGTCTCCCTCTCTCTCTGCCCCTACCCTGTCCAAGCTCTGTATCTCTCTCAAGAAACAAATAAACAATCATTAAAAAAAGAAAGAAATTGATACATGGAAAGGTCTTTTTACTCAGAAAACAATGTGTATTCATTTGACATTTGTAAATTCTAAGGCTATTAGATGACGAACTATCTAGCAAGCAATTTGGTGAGATGACAAACTTCAGTCTCCCATGCTCTGTGAATTTCCAGTCCTCACCAGCTCCATCCACTAAAAATATAACAGCTCCAGCTATGGCCTTGCATCCACATTAAGAAAAAATGTTCTCTCTGGAAATAGGTTTCCCTTTTTAAAGATGAACCATTAGACTCCATTATACTCTACTCTCCTGTCATTTATTTTGTTATACTTTCTGTGCCAACAGATTGTAAGGCACCAAACATTTGAAGCAAAGCTCTGTAAAATTGCTACCATCCAGTAATAAATATTAATGTTCAACTGTTACATCATAACTAGGGGTGGATATAAAGTTGGCTAACATTTGACAATAAGTGGAAAATCATTATTTAATATTCATTTTAACAAAGGTGGTCACGAGCGAACTCTTATTAGGATAGATATGAAATAAAATTTTATGTGTGATTCTATTATATGGTAGTTTCTAAAGGGAAACTCTTAAAGGATGGCTGAATGAATGGGAAGAATACTTCTTTATATTGTAGTCAGTTGGGCTGGGGAGATTGGGGACTCCAAGGCTGAGTCTGTACTTTCACACTCATTTCACACACGCACACACACACACACACCACTGAGAAAAATAAGTAGTTCTTCTAGTCCTTCCTCTAATGTAGACTTTGCCCTCCTCTTAAAGCTTCCAGAAGAATTTGCTTTAAGTGCTAGGAAAGTAAGGTAAAGAAAAGTTAAGTAACTTGCCAAGCTAGAGGAAGGTATTAGACTGGATTTGAACTCTAGGCTGCAAGAGTCTAAGGGTAATAAGTTTAGTCACTATACCATGTTGGTTCTTCACCAAGGGACACAGTCCCACTTATGAAAAGTCCTAAAAATTCTGTTATGACAGCAGACTGCAACACCAGTAAAACTTGGCAGACCTTCTAAAGACATCAGGCCAGAAATATCTCAGAAATTGAGCAGCTAAATTAGGTGGCCTTTCAGAGAAGACTATCACAGCAAAGCATGTAGCCCCTACAGCATGGACAAGCAACCAAAGATCACAATACAATATTAGCACTTTTAAAGTAATAAAAACAAAGGCTGGAGGTGGGGAGGTTACAACTTTGTCATTCTATAAGTTGGACTGTGCTCATGTATTTGCATAATGTATTTAAAATACTTATTTGGAGAACCCTACATTATAATAGTTAAGGATATGGGATGTGATGCCCAACAAGTGTTTCATCTGCAGAATGGGTTTATAATGTTATCTACACTTTAGGTTGTTAAGAAGATGAAATGAAAGAAAACATGTCAAGCTCTTAACAGGAAGACTGGAACAGAGTAAGTACTCAGTAAGTATTAGCTGTGGCTATTTTTGTTGTATCTATTTTTGTTAATTTTCCTGCTTGGTCTTCTCAAATGGTCCATCAGCTACTTGAGTGCAAAGTCTCTTATTCAACTTGGAAAGGCAATAGAATGCAATATTTAAAAGTAGTCTTGAAAACCATACTACCTTAGTGTAAGCCTGGCTGAGCCACTTCCTTTCAGTGAAATCTTGAATAGGTTAATTATCTCTCTGTGTCTCAGCTTTCTTGTCTATAAAATGGACCTAAAGATAGAATCAACCTCATAAATGTGTCATGCGGATTATAGTATAAATTCAATGAGGATGTAAATTTTTGTCTGTTTTGTTCAATCATGTAACTCCAGTGCCTAGAACATTACCTGGCATGCAATAACTGCTCAGTCAATACAAATATGCTGAATGGTTATACATAAAGCAATCAGAACAGATTCTGTTGATATATGAAAATTAGCTGTCATTTACATCTGTACCATTGGAGCCTAGTGCAGTGCTTAGAACAAGATAGGCCCTCAAAAATGATTTTTTAATTTAAAAAAAATTTAATTTATTTTTGAGGGAGAGAGAGAGACAGAGACAGAGCTTGAGTCAGGGAGGGGCAGAGAGAGAGGGAGACAAGGAAATTGAAGCAGGTTCCAGGCTCTGAGCTGCCAGCACAGAGCCTGACGTGGGGCCCAAACCCATGAACGATGAGAACATGACTTGAGCTGAAATCCAGCGCTTAACCGACTGAGCCACCCCCAGGTACCACTCACATTAATTCTTTAGTGGGATATTTTTTGTCTTTCCAAATTTTTTCTGAGCACCCACTCTAGGCTGGATCCTGCAATTGGTAATGAAACCTACAATGGTAAGCAAAATACTTATGATCTCTGCCCTCATGGAGCTATGGATCTTACAGCCTAGTCATTTCCCTTCTATGTGGTTTATTTTCCTCATTTTCAAAATTAGGGAGTTGAATGACTGCTAAGGTCTCTTCCAGCTCAGAAATCAAACATAACATGGTGGATTAAAACCATGGGTTTTCAGATAAGCCTGCTTGTATTTGAATGCCATTTCTTTTACTTTTTAGATG
>NW_027532186.1:27066-31171 GCF_008692635.1 Crocuta crocuta
CTCTCCAAGCCTCAGTTTTCTCATCTGCAAAATGGGAACAATGATAATAGTAAATATCTTGTTATTATGTCGGGTGGACTGAATAACAATATTTATATTTCGTTTTGCTGGTGCCTGGCACATACTAAATGCTCAACAAACAGTGGCTAATACTATTTAAGCTTTGACATTCTATGATATGTAACCCGTAAGACCCCATGTGGGAAATTGCTCCCCATATGGCCAGCGGTATCTACAAAAGTCAAATAGGCCCAATCTGTACATCAGACCTATTTTTTTCTGAAATGCCTTTGGAATTCACCTCCTTTTGATTGCCTTGAGTTGTCAAATGAAAAAATGAAAGCCCTCAGTTCCAGCAAAGCTGCTTTCCGTGTCACATTGCTAGGCAGCCTCTATATATTGTATCAGATTGTGATAAATGCCAAAGAGAACAGAAAAACTGGGCAGGGAAAGGGGATAGTTAACATTTAGGGGGTTACTGAAACTTCAGTTAAGATAGCAAAGGAAAGCATCTCTCAGAAGTGCTACCACCAGTAAGTGTCAACCCAGGAATATGTGTTTATTTCCTTGAATTTTCTAAATGTGCAATTTTCTTTCTTATGTTGTCCTGGGAGGGAAAGCCTTCTTTTGCTCACTGCCTTCTGACTGACGTTGCTGTTTTGATCACATTATTCCTTGGTTTATCAAAGCCAGGTGCAGCTTCCTAACAAAGTATTAAGAGGGATTTAAGACATCTTGAGCTGCCTTTGGAGACCTCAGGAGGGATTGGTCCAGGCCAAATATTTGACCTGCCATCTGAAACTAAATAAGTGAAAAACAAAAATACTGTGTGTTCAACTCAAGCTCCATCCAGGTTCAGGTTCTGGAGCCCAGCCTAGTCCTCCACACCACTACCCCAGCCTATGGCAAATGAGCATGATTTTCCCTGATATAACCTCACTAGAGAGTTCTTTGTGTCAAAATAGCTGTTCTCTAAGCAAATTTATACTAGTGTTTATCAGTTTGATTCCTTATTGGCAATAATTACTGATGAAAAGTGGAAACATTTGTAAGTACTCCCTTTTCTGCCTCACCCCATCCAAGAATCTCCTAAACACCCCTCCCCCATATGACAAACATACACCAATACACACACATGCTTTGTTTTGTTACCAACATAACAGAATTTAGAGAAAAGAGTAGGGAAGATGGTGCGAAGTTAAGTTTGAGATTTATTCCATAAGGAAACACTACAGTAAACTGTAAAGATCTTAGGTCTTTCAAGAAACCTAAAGCTTGAACTTTAAAAAGTCAAAATTCACTACATTAAAAAAAAGTTCGGTATTCAGCGAACATTCAGAAGTGATGCTCTCCACAGACCCCTCAAAAATCATGCCATGTGCAATGGGCTCAAATTTGTAGGGATAGAGTTATGATACATGAGGCTCAGTGTAGAAGGAGCTTGGACACAGCTAGATTTCTTGGGAAGTTCAGAGATGGATTAATGATTGAAGATAGGAGAAAGATAGAGGCAGGCTAAAGAGGAAAATAATTGGCTCAATTTCTCAAACATGATAGTAAACACTAGAAAGAGAAGTCAGGAAAGAAACTGTATGAAAAAAATAACTATACAGCCAAATAAAAGATTCAAGCTTCAGCATTCTCCCTCAAAATGCATAAAGTGTATAGGTAATGTAATCTAAAAACTCAAACTAATGTACTATGAAACAAGGATACCTCTTTCTCCAAGTTGCATTCTTTGAAAAGATTCATTTTGTGAAGCTGAGATGAAGATTGAATTTATGTTAAATTGTTTTTTACATCCCATATATATGTATGTACTTACTTATTTACATACACACATATGAGCATTGTATATATGGAGAAAGAAACAGAGCTTGTTTTGTGACTGGATATTTTTCTCTCTTCAGTGATCATGAAAAGTATTTTTTTCTCACTGCTTGTTAATCAAGATTAGATAAGTACTTCATTTGTAAGTACTGTAAGATGAAGAAATATAAAAAATATGAAATATGACATAAAAAATTTTTAAAAAGAAAGAAACATGACATATAAATGGACATTGGTCCATTATAGACATACAAGATCTGGACCTGTGAGTAAGGCACTGTATGATACTGAAATGTCTCTACTTAGAGTACTTACTACCAGAGACAAAGTGTGGGGTGCTTTGTATTTGACAACTGGGGGATATTTGTCTGGGGGATTTATGAACTAATGGGAATTGTAAATGAAAGTATTTGTGTACACCACTGCAATAACATAAGTTTAGCAGTTGCAATGGATATTGTAATGGCCCACAAAACCTAAAATATGTACCATCTGGCCCTCTACAGGAAAAGTTTGCTGATTGTTGGCATACAGAGATGAATAGAAAATCTCAGAGTGCACTGTGGGTAACAAGGATAAATATTGTTTATGAAATGTTTGTTTCAGTTATATGTGTGTGATACTAAGTTATGATGAAAATACATTTATTACTATGGGGAGCAATCCAAAAACTTGAAAAGCACTTTAGTCCATGTTAATGAGTTTGGACTTCTTCTTAAGAGAAGCCATTGACAGGTGGGGTTTTTTTAATTTTTTTTTAATGTTTTATTTATTTCTGAGAGACAGACAGTGTGAGCAGGGGAGGCTCAGAGAGAGAGGGAGATACAGAATCTGAAACAGTCTCCAGGCTCTGAGCTAGTTGTCAGCACAGAGCCTGACGTGGGGCTCAAACCCATGAACTGTGAAATCATGACCTGAGCCAAAGTCGGATGCTTAACTGACTGAGGCATCCAGGCGCCCCAGCCATTGACAGGTTTTCAGCAGAGTTGTGATTTAACCAGCACTGTATTTTAGTAAGATCCTTCTGTCTATAGCGTGAAGAATGTGATAAAGAGAGGCAGAGTAGATGAGAGGAGGCAAATTAGGAGACTATTTCAATCATCCAGATGAGGGATGTTATGGCCCAGACTACAGTGGTGGCAATGGGAATGAAGAAAGCTCATCAGACACTTTGCACGAAGCTTCTCTGTATTAATTGGGGGACATAAAATACTTCTGTCTTGGTCTACAAAACCGCATTTACTGCTAAGGAAAAAATGAATGCTAGAATAGTGTTGGCGAAGCATTTTGCTGGTTAGCATTGCATTTTACTCAGTCTGTCATCCGAAAGCTACATCTCATCCTGAGAAAGTACTGGGCCACCAAAGCAAACCAGAAAAGAAAACTTCAACAACAGGAATTTTAAAATAAGTTAGTCTTTATATTCTTTATATCAAAGCCTCCTTTGGGGAAGTTGATGAATTCATTACTAAAGACTTTATGCATGTAATTGAAATCATTCCTCCCTTCCTATTTTTTTTCTTTGACCTCACTTTAATGCTTAGCTCTGTCAGGGCCCTTGCTGACTGAGAAGGACCAGATAAAGAGCCATTGGGGGCCTATCAACACGTCTCAGTTACCCCTGAGCTATGAGACAGGTATGTGAACCAATTTCTAGGCCTCTGGTGGTCAAATGCTCACAACAGATTCAGCCACTTTCCCCAGCTAATTTTTTAACTCCTGGATATCTCTCCTGCAATAGTTTAGGGTTTCAAATTCTTTTTCAAGTATGCCTCCCCCTCCCCACCACCACTATCACCCTGCTTTATAGCCCTCAGCCTCCCTCATTCTCAACCAACATTCTGCATCTAAAAAGTCACCAGGGCCTATTGTGAACATATATTGGGATTGACTCCAGCTGTGCTGACCTGTAACACACATGAATACAACCTTGACAGATTGCTTGAGACCCAGAGGGACAGATGAATATAGGGTTACCAGACCTTCATTTCAAGGGCTGTTGACTAGCTAGAGTGCACAGACTCTAAAAGGAGCCATAGTCCTGTCATGCATGACTAATGCAACTTGAAAGGCAGGCACCGGGTATAAAGAGAGATGTGAGATGCCTATCAGGCTGATCAAAAGCCCCCTGGCTTGAAAATCCCACTGCTACAATCACTTCTTTGGACCATGACATTGGGTTCTCAAGGAACTCAGTTAAAATGTGAATATGTTTTCAACATAGATAAATTTTGTTTTGTTTTATAAACTTGAATAGCTTTGAGGTTATCCCTCT
>NW_027532186.1:31252-40028 GCF_008692635.1 Crocuta crocuta
CTCTCATCTGGTCACTCTCCCACTTTTGGCTGAAGTACAGCAGTTCTCCATGTCCTTGGATATACTTGTGTTTCATGTATGAATGCCCTTCATCATGTGAAGATATATTTCTCCTTGATCATTCCTTGAAGGATATTATTTTAAGAAGGAGTTTTTATTCCTTTTTAAGCCCCACCCCCCCAAAAAAGGAGAAAAGACAATAGAAGATGGTCGAAGAAGCTTCTTTTCTTTGCACTTTTGGTGTGGGTTAACACAAAAGCACTGATAATGGCATCCTATGGCTTAATGGCCTCGAAGCCAGTGACAAACCAGCCTCTTTCCAATACACCTTTGTGAACATCTGTGACTCTGTGTGAACATCTGTACACACATCAGCATATGTGACCTCATGTGTCTCAGCATGTCTGTGCTCGCATTCTGATGTAACACCCATTGAACTGCAGCATCAAATAACTGGTATTGCTATGGCTTTAGGGCTAATTCTGAGGAATGTAATGCAATCTTAATTTAATACAGGTGAGTAGAGATAACAGGAAGCTGGAGATCCAGGGAAACAGTGGGTTTCTTTAAGATCATTTTTTTAATTGTCCAGAGAGAATAGGTCATGTTGAAGCAATTTAGCCTGTAGCCACTAAAGGCACTATTTGGAAATGTTCTGCCGTGCTCCTTTTTTACTCTACCAGGATTTTTTCCCCCTACCAGTTGCAGCCAAAATGAATACTTAACAGCCCAAGTGCTAAGTCCTAGAGAATACTGGTTTGGATAAAGAAAGCCTATCAGGACTTTTACTGTAGCCTTGTTATGGCTACAGAGCCATACAAGGAGCCTCTCCTTTTGCTTCACTTTCAAACTGGAAGGCATCAAAGGGGCTCCAGGTCATCCTTGTTTTAAATTATTTTATCCCCTGCTGACAGCCTCTACTATGTCCCACCTTTTTTAAAATTAATTCTTCAGAGAAGTCCCACTGTGAAGTTGGCCTGAAATGGTTATTCTTAAAGACTGGTTTTAGTGCTCTTGTTTAAAGTACCACCCAGAAAAGTCTTTACCATTATGGATATGAATGGATCTCTCTCCTCAGAAAATAGTATTAACCAGTGGGGGAAGGAGGCGAGGTTCTCAGGAAATGATTAGAACGTGATTGAAGGAACAATCCCCTCTTAGTTGGAGAGCTGGGTATTGTGTAGGATAGAAACAGCACGAGGAACCCTTTGGGCCGGAACACCAGTGACCCCACTAAGGGCTGGTTACCTCCTTGGCCTAACAGCTACCCCAACCCCAAGCCAACCAATGCTCTCCAAGACACATTTCACCCAACACTCAACAATTTTTCCATAATAGCCTTTAATACTAAAATGCATTAAATTTTTGAAGCAGAGAAAACACATTTAAGGGGGAAACAGAGAACCACCAGATAAAAGGAAACAATGTGGCAGATAACACAATTTAAAACATAACTGTAATAATTTAATAAAGCTGCTTTATCATCTTCATAAAATAGACAGAATGGTGATTCTTTTTTGTCTTTTTCCTTTTTACAATGATTCAATCACTGTGAAAATGTACATAACATACAGATCAGCATATACAACAATTTCATCTTCATATAATCAGCAACAGAGACTGTTTAATGAGACATACTGTACTTGCATCCCTCTAAATTTCCACCCTGGTTTGACAGGTAAACAGTAATAGTGTCATCAGGCTCATTCCCCTCACTAGAGGAGCGAAGGCGTAAGCCTTTTGCAACTAATACCTTAGCATCCAAATAGCACAAGGAGGTATTTGTTGCTGAATTTCTAGCTTGAGCTAGTCTGGCTCTTGGTCATTAAAGTCTGTACCCTAGCCTTCCTCAGCTGAACGCCAGCCAGTGCCAGTAAAAATCTACTTAACCAGTGTTTGCTAAGGTTCACAGCAACTTTCAGTTAGTAACAAGGTCATCTTTAGTTGCCAACACAGCTGGAGTACAATCAGCATAATCAGTTTTCCCTAATGACCTACAGTGCTTTCTTATCAAGATCAGGTTTTCATGGGTTGTTCTTTACCAAGAGCGCCTTACAATATATCTTTCAGACAAGGTGGTTGATTTTCTTTGTTTTACAAAAGCAATATGAGTTCTATTTGAAATTAATTCACTTTTGCACAACAAGTGGCCTACAGGCCGATTCCAGCCTCACAAGAAAACAAAGAGAGCTGCAACAACTTCATTAGGACAATGTGTTTTGCTCTGGAATATTTCATTATCAATATAAAGCCACCCAGTCCCAGTCCCACCCCCACACATCCCCTTTGAATATTACTTTGTTATATACTTAAACTAAAGAACAACATCTCAATACACTTCAGTGTCAGCAAATACAATTTGACTCATGAAATGACATCCTTAAATGTAATTTTACTGAGAAGGCAAACACTAGGACTGTATACAATGGACTTCTTAACCTCATGTATGCCAGGTTTTCAAAGTCAGTTAGGGTCTTAATTACCCTGGGTAAAGAGCCAAGTGGACCAGACTTATCAGGATCCTTTGGGGAACATTCGACATCAAAATGATCCCCATAAAGTGAATTGGAATTCCAACCAGAACTGCTATTATGTACAATAATAATCCTTTTCCCACTCTGGATGCCCAATTGAGTTATCCTCTACACCCCTGCCTCTCCTCAAACTGCCCTTTGTCCTTGCTGCCTCACGTGGACCACTTTTCTTTTGCTTATTAATGATGATAGAGCTATATGAAAAGTTCAACTGAATTTCCATCATACAATCAGTTGTATGGTGAAGGAACATTATCAGGATGATACTCTTGGTGTTGCTAATTTTCAGAGTTCTAAGCTGTATTCCCTTTAACATTTTTGATTCATGATCAGTGGATCACCATGTCAATAAATTAGTTTAAATGAGCACCTTAGGTGTAATTAGCTCCATTAGGCAAGTTTACTCTGGATCAGTGATGCTTAAGGTGTGGTCCGTGGACCAGCAGCATCACCATCCACCTTGGAATTTTTAAATAGGCAAAGACTAACGACCCATTCCAGACCTACTGAAACTCTAAGTGTGGAGCCCATAAACCTGTGCTTTAACAAGCCCTCAACCTTTAGTGGGCATCTGATCCATACGAATTGCTAGGCCTCACTGCCAGAGCTTCTGCTTCAGTTGGTCTGGATGAGAACAGAGAATGACCATTTCTGACAAGTTCCCAAGTGATGTTGTTTCTGCTGGTTCAAGGACTACACTTTGAGAACAAATGACCTTCAGGAATTGCAGGATCCCTTGACCCATTATCTATTTGGGCAATAAGGTGGGCCATAATTTACTCTACTGGCTTTAAGAGGATCAAAGGGATGGTAAGTTTCATTGGGAACCGGTTCAAAGATTAGTCAGTATAGAGAAAAGAAAAAAGACATTCCAAATAGAATGCTCTCTTTTTCTTCCAATTACATGTATATAGAATATTCCCATATTTGGGGAAAAGCAATCAAAATAAACTAAAGCCTTTATATTGTATCAAGAAGTTTACCTGCCAAGGGATGCCCCCAACACAGTTGTTAGAAAAGCAAGTCATGCCACACCAACTTCTTCCCAAAGGGGACTTCAGAATAGATGGAATAGAACTCCCTAAGATTTAGGAACTGAAACTGTTCCCTCACATTTAAAAGTGTAACATGTTTTGAGAGGGAAAAGGAAGAATATTTGGCCTTCTGGCCTTATATGGCTTTTCATCAGACATGTTGAAAAGAAGAGGGGGAAAATATGAGCCAAAGGGAAATCTAGGATCCTTGCACAAAATTCTTACTTGCAGGCATAGTCTGTCTATAAAACCAGCTTACAAAGCCCTCCTAGGATGCACTTGTGCTTCTGGGAGTATGTATACTTCACACAATTGTAAAGAAAAAAAGACTTTCTTAATGAGGGGAATTCTCTGAATATTCTCAACAAAGTGTTTGGGAGCCAGAAAATCTCTGACTGCCCACTGAGGAAAAAAAGTAGTATTTTAATGAGGAAAAAGGGTTGGTCTATAGCTCAAAACTGAATTCTGAAAAAAAAAATGGAGGGAAATAAAAGCAAAATCAATGCCACTGCTACTCTATTTTAAACTTGTCTGATAAGAGGCATGACAGCCAGTGGCCTCTCTGGCTCAAGAGCCATCCTACGTTTAATATTCCCACCTACCACAATGTTTTCAGCTTCCCCATTCCCACTGAACATAGTAGGAAATACACCTGTACAAAAACTTTCAAATCTGACTTGAAAGTGACCTTGACATGGTAGCTAACAACATAATGTCAGAATGGATCAGGTGAAGAAGAGTCTAAATTCATAACTTAAAGGGAAAAAATAACTTTTAATGTGTTAATCCAATAGTCACTTGAAAACAGAAATACCTAATTCAAAATCCGCTAAAATGAAATGAATCAAAGAGAAAAAAAAGTGTATGAGAGATAATGAAATGAGCCTAAATGAAGATGTTATGGTAATTGATCTCTAATTGTATCAGTTTCAGAGGGAAATTTGCAGCCACACCAATATTTTGCATGAGGTAGTATTCAGCAGTGAATAAGAAATAAGGATTAATTTGTAGCTTCACTATAGGTTCTTTTTCAGAAATATTCTCCCCTACCTAGCCCCATCCCTACTGCCTTACCTACCACCTCCCTCAAAACCCTCCCCCCCATAAAAGAAAATATTCCTAGTAATGTATAAAGCCAGACTTAGACAAAAATAACTAAAACATTTAAAAGAGCTCACTTATCTACCTAAACTTCAGAAAATAAATCCTTTTTTGCATTTTAGTGCTCTAACCTCTAAGCCTTTTTTCTGGGTACTCTTGAATTTCAAAAAACGAAAAAATGAGAACAGAACCACAAAACTTGTTTCTCTAGAAACAACTTTTTTAAGACCACAGCAGAGCAAAGGTGACATATTTATTTAGCTTTAAATAATGAACACTTAGGCTGCAAGAATACTATGTTGTCTAGTAAATATTAATAGACAATAAATGGAGGAGTTAGAGAAATGTTAATAAAACAAAAAGAATGTGCATAATAAACTTGTTAATAATAAAAGGTGTATTCCTAGCCTACAGCAAAGAGTTAGCTAAATCTAAAGAAGTTTTATTTTAGTAGTTTCCTGTTCACACTTTTAATTTAAAAAATATATTAGTCATAAAAAGATGAGTTCAAGTGTCCAAGTGTCTCCATTTAGAAGGCACAGTAAGTGATGCTGTTACTGGTTACCTACCTGTCTTTTCCTAAATGTACACATTGTACTGCTTACTCTATTCCTATTTATAATCCTACAATACAGAGCAACATGGAGTTCTCATTTCCAGCCCCCAACATGCTTTGCAGTCTAATTCTAATCATGATTGGAAACACTGAATCAGGAAGTGTGTGAGTGAAAAGATGCTAATTTAGATCTCAAAATAGATTCAGTCTTTTTCAGTTTTAGATGATTGGAGACAGGGAATTTCTAAGCCTGGGAACTGATAACTTCAGGAGCTTCTTTCCCATTCAGGGCCTGAATATTAAAAAAATTGATCTCATAAGACTTTCAGCACAGTATTTCTGACAACTGCAAATTAGATGGCAGAATATCCAAAAATGACTTTCTGTAATGATCTATCACTGATCTGGGCAGAAGACTGAAAGGCAGGAAAAATACTCTGCAAGGTAGTGAGCAATCACTACATGAGTATCTCCATGAGTGAGTATCCTCCAAGTATTCAATCTATATGTGTGGTGTTGCTCTTTCAGTTGCCATCTCAGTTTTTTGCACTTTGTTTTTGTCTATAGTTTTATTTTTTAAGAAAAAGAAAAACACCAACTTCTAAAAGCCTTTTGCCATCACCACACACATAGCAATTTGCAATATCAAATACAATAACAGCACAGCTAGCAAAAGGGTTCTTAAAGCAGGGGTGTCCACAGCAAAGTAGCGGCATTGAAAAGTACTCAAGCTTCAGAAACAACCTTTTGGGGCTCAATTTCACATCACTGAAACAAGGAATAGTACACAATAAATGACCATTAACTTGTCTACACTACAAAACAGTGGCGAGCATATTAAAGGTGTCCAGAGCTTTCTTTTTTTTTCTTTTTTAAATGTAATCTTCCACAAACAATGGTAATTTATATTATAATTTTGACATAGAAAAATATATAAATTCAAACACTTAATACATAATACTTTTCACAACTGAATTTGTCTCTGTTTCCCCAACATCAAGGCCCCATGAACAACTCAAGCCAAAGCTAATTTGCTCCAACTAAACACCCCTGCTGCCTATTGAAACAAGAGGGATTGTCACAGAATGATAGTCACTTATAAACAATATATTTAGGGAAAGCTCTGAAATAACAGCCACTCAAGAACCAACCATTGGTGAGCAATTAAAACAATCAGCTCCTACTTCTTCAATAACCAGTACAGAGTCTCTCTCTTCTTCCCCTAGACTGCTTTAGAGAACGATATCCTTCATACGCTTCATACCAGGAGATTCTTTGTCACGACCCTCCTTCAGAGTGGGGTTGACCTCATGCATGACTTTCTCCTTGTCAGCTCCACGGGGCTCAGCTTCAGAGGGACGAGAAGGACCATTGTTGACATACTGCTCCAGATCACGGGCGGGCGGCGCCAGGGCAATGGTGTAAGACATGGAGGGCTTGGTGGGCATAGGGCTCTTGAGGTGCAGGGGGGAGGTGACAGGGCTAACAGCCTCACAGCCATTACCCGCCTCCCGAATAGCACCGTTGACCTTGGGGCTGCAGATGGCCACATCAACAGTTCTCCTGCCTTTCAGAGTGGGCCTCTCCTCAGCCGGGTGGTCACTGACATCTTTTCCAAAGGTTGCAAAAGTCCGCTTAGTGGGGCCGCAGTCGTCATAAGCCTCAACATCAGCAGCAGTAGCTTCAATGGACAGAGAGATGACATTCCTTACATGCTCAGGGGACTTGGAGCGGGTGGGCATAGGGTTCCGGGGCATCCAGCACCTATCAGAGTGGCCAAGAATCCTGCATTCTTCCCTGCAATGAAATCCTTCATTCTGATCTGTTTGAAGAAAATAAAATGTCAATTTCATCAGCTTCTCCCAGGAATCATTGTTACTCCCCAGTGCTCTGGTTTCTTAGGTACCCACAAGCCCTCCTGGGAAATGGCACTTTTAGATAGTCCTTTATTGCCTTCTGGGACAAGTGTGAAGAATTGGATTTTTAAAAGGCTGTAGATCTCCCCCTTGCATATTCCTCTCTTTTATTATTGGTTTGTTGTTGTTCCCACTGCTGACAAACTAAAAACCTAAAGGTAAACATGTTATGATGAAAAAATGTATTTTTAAAAAATTTAGGCGCGCCTGGGTGGCTCAGTTCAGTTAAGAATCTGACTTCAGCTCAGGGCATGATCTTGCAGTTCGTTAGTTCAAGCCCCACATCGGGCTCTCTGCTGTCAGCACAGAGCCTGCATCAGATCCTGTCCCCCTCTCTGTCCCTCCCTTGCTCACACTCTTTCTCACCTTCTTTCAAAAATAAATGAACATTTAAAAAATAAAACATAAAAAAGTTTATCCTGAGTGTCGAGGGGCTGAGAATTAGCATTTTTATCAACAGCTCCAGCTAAAAATCAACTGCATTTGAAACCTAGTTCCAGAGGAGGGGCAAGATGGTGGAGAAGTAGGGAGCTCTGTACCTGCACTCGCGCCCAGGCATCACACGGAAAAGATCGAAGCCATAGGAAACCGTACCAAACCCAAGAGATTGAGAGAGAAAGGACACAGATTCCACTGAGAAAGCCTTCTAACGTGACTGCGAACTGGGGAAGTAAAAATCGGGCCTGAATTGGAGACTGGAGAGACGGGCCACCCCCCTCTGTGGGGAGAGGGGAAAAAGAGAGTCCGAAACAGAAAAACGTCCGCTTGGGAGAAAAACCTCCGTTTGGGGTGTAGAAAATCTTTGCGCACAAAATACCTGCGCGTCAGGCCCCTCCACGCTCCAAGTCGCCCAGGAGGGGCTGCGCTCGCGGTTTGCTTCTTTGTGCTGGCTCCTGGCCGGCGGGGAGAGGTTGCGCGCCTGCAGCCATTGCCCTCGAGGTAGGCTTGGACCCCTGAGGAGCCCGCACAGACACCAGGTGTCCGCGCTCCTAGCTGGCTGGAACTCTAGAGGGAAGGCAGAGGGCTAAAAACTGGCAGATGTGACCTCGAGTTCGTGTTTTGGGTGAGGAGACACAAAGGGAACTTGATTTCCTCACTCCAGCGGGCTCAGCGTGCGGCGGACAAAGCCCCCCGCCCCGCCCAGGCCCCTCAGCCCAACCCTAAGGAGAAGGGAGCAGCGGCTTCTGGCTCCACCCCCAGAGATAGCCTGGAAGATTGGAATTTCCCTGAGGGGGAAGCCAGGGGATCACCTGAGGCAATTTCAGCGAGGTGCTTGGCCTAGGATGTGGAGGCTGGGACTGGCCTGGGTTGAAAAGCTCAACAAACTTTGGCTGAGCCCCTGGCTCAGGAGGTTTACACCCTATAAAAACGAGGTGGAACACCACCACTCTCCTCCCTACAACTCCAGGCAGAACTCCCGCATGACTCATTGGATCACACCACGCCCATCCCTGCTTGAGAGCTGCCCTCCTCCCTTTNCATGGAAGCACCTAAATACTAAAACAATTAATCACAAAGAGAAACAGGCTCAAAGAAAAGAACGTGCTAATAGCAGGCGACTTCAATACTCCACTGACAGAAATGGATAGGTCAATCAAACAGAAAATCACTAAAGAAATAATGGACTTGAAAGAC
>NW_027532187.1:0-1462 GCF_008692635.1 Crocuta crocuta
CATTCCTTTCTGGCCTGCCAGGTTTCAGTAGATAGGTCTGCAACCACTGTGATAGGTCTCCCTTTGTATGTTAGAGCCCTTTTCTCCCTAGCTGCTTTCAGGATTCTCTCTTTGTCCTTATATTTTGCCAGTTTCACTATGATATGTTGTGGAGAAGATCGATTCAAGTTACATTTGAGGGGAGTTCTCTGTGCCTCTTGGATTTCAATGTCCGTTTCCTTCCCAAGATTGGGGAAGTTCTCTGCTATAATTTGTTCAAGGACTCCTTCAGTACCTTTCCCTCTCTCATCCTCTTCTGGAATTCCTATGATACAGATATTATTCCATTTGATTGTATCACTCAGTTCTCGAACTCTTCTTTTGTGCTCCTGGATCAGTTTATCTTTTTCTCGGCTTCCTCTTTTTCTATAATTGTGTCTTCTAATTCACCTATTCTCCTTCCTGCCTCTTCAATCCATGCATGGGCCGCCTCCATTTTATTATGCACCTCATTTATAGCATTTTTTTAATTCATCACAACTATTTTTAAGCTCCATAGACTTTGTAACAATAGCTTTTCTTCCATGCCTTTTTCAAGCCCAGGATTAATTTTATGACTATTGCACTAAATTCTTGTTCAGTTATGTTGTTTATATCTATTTTGAGCAGTTCTTTAGCTGTCACTTCTTCCTGGAATTTCTTTAGAGTAGAGTTCTTCCATTTCATCACTTTAGCTAGCTATCTGTCTCTTGTCAGTTTTAAAAGTTTGTTATGTGCTCTGCACCTGTAAGTACTGCTATATTAAAGAAGGCTCATTGACTGTCCAGGCCCTGTCCATTCAGGAAGTGTTCTTTGAATGGTGTCTCTTGGTCTCTCTCGTTGAGGCTTTGGTTATTTTATTTCCCTACTCATAATGGTATTTGGGACTCTCCACCATGTGTACTTTGGCTTGTTTCTTGAGGTAGCCCTGAAAAGGAAAACAGATAAAAAGACACACAGGGAACAAAGGCACGCAAACGCACAGACAAATCCAACAAACAAGCAAACTGAAAGAGAAGAAGAAAAAAAATGAAAGGAAAAAGAAAAAAAAAAACAAGAGACAAAGAACAGTCTAAAAGCATAAAACCAGAATTCCCAGCTACAAATAAAGAGCAGAATATATGCAGTGCTGATGGAAGAGCATAAACAAAGAGAGAAATGACAGGGGCGGGGAGAAAGTGAATTGGGACAATGACCAGGCAGAGAGACTAAGAGGATTAATTCAGAGAGAGAAAGAGGAGAATAAGGTAGGAGGCGAGGAGAAAGAAACGAAGATAATGTTACCCAAAGAAACTATATAGGCTGATTACTCCAGAGGGAGAGAGATAGGAAGGTAACAATGGAGGTGTAGAATATACATCTAGAGAATGGATTAAATGTGACTGTTCAAGTAAACCAATGACCAGAGTGCCCAGTCCAGAAGAGGGGAGGGATACGAATGAGA
>NW_027532188.1:0-20349 GCF_008692635.1 Crocuta crocuta
AAAAAAAATAAAAATAAAAATTGAGAACATGGCTATTAAAAAAAAAAAAGGAAACCACTTCAGACTTAAGTTTGTAAAAACAAATTTTTTTCAACAAAGATTATTTGTGTTAGCATAATATGCGATTATGAAAGATGTTTATTTAGCCTCAATATTTCTATTTTCATAACCTTGAATGAAGTTGTGTGTCATAAAGCCTGAACCCTTTCTGCTTTTACACTGTAGTTATCTTGTCATTATAAATCTTCTTAAGGGATTTCATTTTTATACCTACAATAAAAAGCAATGCAAATTGTAAAATGTAATATCTATCTTGTTGAGCTGAGGAAAAATAGCTAGTAATTTGCTTGGTAAGTGAAGCAAAATATTAAATGATTTATTATCAGATTTTTATATTGTATTGAGAATCTGTGAAATAAATCTTACTATATTTGAATAATAATGGTGGACAAATCACTTTCGATGACCTATCATAGTAAAGGAACCGTGATTATCCTTCATTGATTCAAGAATGGTATCTATTTATCACTTTTGACATGACAGAGCTAAGTGATGTTAGGACATAATAAGCTTCCCCTAACCATTTTGAATGTCTGTATTAGGGAGGAGAAAAAGTGGAGAAAAAAATAGCAGTAAATAGTACGGACAGTGAAGAGAAGTTTGGAGGACTTTTAAAAAAAAAAATGCAGTGGAGGAGAATGTATTGTGTTAAGAGTACAAGTCAAATGTATTTATATGTGGGTGACCGGTAGTAACATGAAATCCTACAGTTCTGAGATAAACAATACTACAAAAAGAACTCTCAAGTATGAATCAGATGGACATGTATGTTCTTAATGAAAAAATTAAATATCATAAAGATGCCCATTTATCTCAAAATAATTTAAAAGTTGAATGTGAAACACTAAACTTGAAAACATATTTTCTAAGTTTACAAAAATTATTTTTAAATACTTTGGAGGAAATCAACATTTCGGGTTAGCTAAAATTTTGAAAAAAAAAAAAAAAAGTTTAATCTTTCTCTCAGGTAGTGAATATACTACCAAGATAATAGTTTAGTCTGGAAATAAGAACAAAGCAAAGGTCAACTGAGAGAGTAAAAGAATTCCAATCTATTATACTAGAATCTATCTATATCTATATTTTACATTAATATAATCCCTTGTTATTAATTTTATATAGAATGGAGGAGGGAATATCATGCCAAGTATTTAGAAAATATTATTCAGTAAATATAGCATTGGTTACCTCCATAAAAGGAAAAAATGTTTAGATCTTCAACAAAGAATTATTTGTGGGACAATAAACCATTAAAATACTGTAAGACTTTATAGCTGGAAGGAAACTAAGTTCTAAATTGAAGAACAATGGCAGAATTATGAAAAATGGTTAATATAAATATTACACTTTTAAGCATATCAAAAACACTCCAAGAAGATTAAGGAGAAAGTAAGAAAATACCTGCAGGTCAAAGTGTCATTAACCTAATATAGAAAATGCTTATTAAGAATATGGCTAAAACCCCAATAGATACGTTGGCAAAGTAGTTGAGAAAATGAACTATAAACACTGGAAATATTGATGGCAAAGAAATATGTTCAATGTGTAATAATAATTTTAAAATCTACTTAAAATAACAATAGTGTATCACAGTTTAAAGAAATTCCCTTTCTCTCGCACAGTTGGAAAAAAGAAAGAAAATCTTTATTTTTAACAAGGACTTCAAATGATTTCTTGAAACTGGTGATTGGGTGACTGGAAGTTATGGAGCACACCCACATATTTTACCTCATTTAGATACTGTTATACTTGACCGTGACTCTCCACATACTCTGCATTATTCATTCATTTTATGTAGTAAATCTTATTGAATGCTTATTATGTTCCAGGCACTATTTTACATACTAGAAAAGTAACAAACACAATACAGATGGATTCCGTCACAGAAACATACTAGAAGGGAATGAACGAAGAGAAATGAGTGGGTGAGTAGGAGGGTTATGGGAATGTTCATTGAGAAAATGACATTTGAGAAAATGAATGTTCATTGAGGAAAGATAAGAAGGAGGTGAGGGGTTAATCCACATGGAGATAATTCAGGGAAGGGCATGCCAAGTATCCAGCACAGAAAGTACCAATGCCCTGAGGCTATCACTGGTTTTGTTTGTTTGTTTTGGGTTTTTTTGGTAAAGCTTCCCAAGTGATTCTATTGTTGAGCCATTGGTGTAACATTTTCCTGTGAGTGGCCTTGACATCTAGCACAAGCTGAAAATTTTTGGGAAAGAAATGCAAACAAGTAGACACAAGAAATTTTGTCTGAATCTTTCACCAACCCCAGCAGAATCAGGACTTTTTATTTTTCAAATGGGCAAGCTAAACACCCATTATTGCTGATGTACACTTCTTCCCATGTCTCATTAAAGACATTTTTATTAATTTTTCTTAATGTTTATTTAATTTTTGAAAGAAAGAGTGAGAGAGAGAGCATATGCAGGGGAAGGGCAGAGACAGAAGGGGACAGAGGATCTGAAGCTGGCTCTGCACTGACAGACTGATGTGGGATTCGAACTCATGAACCATGAAGTCATGACCTGAGCTGAACCCAGATGCTTAACTGACTGAGCCACCCAGGTATCCTGAGACATTTTTAAAATGGGGGGAAACTTAATCAATTTTTATTTAACCTAAGGTTTAGAAAACCTCAACCAGAGCATTTACCAAGCGGAAATCACAATAATACAGTCTCAATCCTAAAAAAGGATTTATTCCATAAATTTTTATTATCATATACAAATCTAATTCATATTCATATTTAGTACTGGTATCAATGGGTGAGTATGTTCTCTTGCATACCTATAAACAGATAGAAAGTAAATATGTAGACAGAAAGAAAAGTGGGTCATTAATGACAATCGCCTCTCATGATACAATATAATGAGTTCTTAATGAACAGGTCTAAATAGGGTGTAAGTTTCAGAAATCTCTTTGAAGTCCTAAGCTAATAGCAAAAACTAGACATTCCACTTTCCATTTATACTTTGAATTTAAATCATGAGTCAGGAATAAAGCATAATAGATTTTAATAGAACCTTCAACTAAAGCCTTTCCCCTAAGCTCTAGTCCTGTCTTATGCAAAAGAACGTCAACTATGTGATCCTCTGTTAATAGGCTACTTCAGCACCTAATTAGGAAGGTCACACGTAAAAATACTCCTATCTCCACACTCTTTCAACTGCATGTGTATTACATTAATTCTATTTAATTTGTTTAAATCCATAATATATGTCAAAGATCATACAGCATTTATATCTATCTTACAGTTCAGCCATAAAATGAATTACTGAAAGGTCAGCCCAGTGCTAGGTTTCACTAATTTAATTATGAATTGTTTTCCATTTACTACTGAGTGACTAAAAAAAATAATGCAACCCTGGATGATGTTTTATAATAATGGAATGCATTATTAAAGCTCTAATTCCAATAAAACATTATTAATCTACCATTCTCATTCGGGCCATTCACTTCATTTCACTGCAAAGTGATCATGAAAAAAATAATATCTGCCATTACTTTCATGACCCCGCAAACGTCAGCAGGTACACATAACACAAGGATGGAGGAAATTTTTTATTACCCTCAAAAGCTAGTCAATTAAACTAACTTATTTAAATATCAAATCACAGGTGTTACTGTCTTTCCAAATGATCTAACTACAATATCCACCTAGCCCAAAGCCTGGGTGTAATGTAAGCTTCTGTTGTAGCTGTTCTTCTGAGGGAGCAAATAATAGTACTACTTACAGAATTTATAGCACTGTATTATAATCAACTATATTGTTTCTATTTTTGGAGACTTCTTCCTTGTTTTTTCATCTCTTTGTTATTCAAATTAGAAGACTGAAAATTGGTTTAAGTTTTCTCTCAATCATGCTTTTTTCCAGTTTAGAAAGACATTTTGGGGAAGACTCTCTGTTCCTCATTACCACAGATCTCCAAAGAAGAATATATATTTGCTCCATCCATTTCCTCTTCTTTCGTACTTTCTTGAGCACTGTCCAAGCAGTCCAATATCCCCGTATTCCTCCAAAACCACCTTCAAGGTCATTAGTAAGATCTCTGTTGTTAACTTAATGACCAAGTCTCAGTCATCTTATCTGAAGCTCCAGAGCATTTAAAAGAGTTGTCTTCCCCTCCTGCCTGACACATGTCCTTATGGGACTTGCAGGACTCCTCAGTGCTCTGTGAGGAACTCTGTTGCAGAGACGCTGAAGACTAGTCCTAACTACGGTGAGATGCAGCCCAGAGAGATGTTACAGAGGTCCAGCATGCCCTTCAGACTCCCCTGCTAGATCTTGGGGTGTTTGTGAAATTTATAAACAAATAGAATGTATTTCCCTGATACTCCTTAAGAGATCAGATACTCCTGATCCTTCTTAAGGGCAAGATCCTGTAATCAACCTGTTTATTAGTTCCTAGATAACCAGTTTTGCCAAAATTCTGCAAGCAAGATCCAGAGAGGAACTTAGGGTAAAAGGGAAAAATAAAATAAACAAAATAAAATAATAAAATAAACACAATATGAAGGGTCTTGCACACCATCATCATGAAAGCCTGCAATAAAATACATGTGAATGAATTAACTCCTTGCAACTCAGATGCTCAAAGACAGAAAACATGTCATGTATCTTTAGAGATACAGTATGGGGATTCCTGGGTGGCTCAGTCGGTTGAGCACCTGACTCTTGATCTCAGCTCAGGTCATGATCTCATGGTTTGTATCAAGCCTCACATTGGGCTCTACACTGAGAGTGTGGAATCTGCTTAGGATTCTCTTCTCCCTTTCTCTTTGCCCTCCCCCACTCTCTCAAAATAAATAAAAATTTAAAAAATAGAGATACAGTATGGGGGTTTCAAAGATAAGAACAAAAACCACCAACTAAAGGAGTCAGGAAAGTCTTCGTGAAAGAGGTAGTACTTCATCAAGCCATCACATTCATTCATGCCTTGGAAGGTTCTCAAGTGTAGAGAAGAGGAGCTACCAGAACAAAATATTGGAGGTACAGAGAAAAAATAAAGACAAAACCCAGAGCAACAGAATGAGAACAATGAGAAACTGGTACTGTTACTTCCACATTCTATCATCTCTAATGCATCCTATGCACCACTGCATGAAAAGGTATCCCAAATGTTGTCTTTACTAAATGTTCTCTCAAAACACCATCCTCACTTTCCATGGCTTATGCAATGAAATGCAAATACTCTGACACAATATCCAGGATCCTCTCTAACTCCATTTTCCTTATTCGTTATTGCAGAAAACACACCTGAACAACCACTACATGGCTACATTATGGTAAGCAATGCACACGACACAAAAGATGGATTGACCAGGGACTTTGCTGGGAAGACATCTCTTATACCACTCGCAGAAGCTTGAAGCTAAATTAAAACATAAGGTAGTTTTTTTTATTAAATACCAATTATTGAAACCACAAATGATTAAGATAGAAATTAATTAAGCGCATAGAAAACCAGTATGTGCTCAAGGAGGAAGGTAAAGTTTCCTAAAAAAAGAACTCAATTTAACTTCATCATTTATAGTTTATAATAATTGTGACAGTTTTCCTGAATCCCAGTGATAAGCTCAAATGTTTGCCTTTGTTTATGAGCAAATGAATAATGTTTCTTAGAATTTGACTTGGTTTCTGCATAAAGGAGAAACTAAGATATGGGGGTTCTAATTCCTATCTATAATAAATTCCCAGGACTTCGGAGAAGCTAAATAATTGTTAACCATTTAGTTTCTGTCAGTCATCATGAAAGGCACTGAGTTGTGTTTACCTACCAAGGTTTATTAGGTTGTTAAATAAAAATCGTATATTCAACAGTACAATTCTCTAAAAATAATCATTGCCCATATTAAAGATAAGAATAGGCTTAACTACATAAAAAAGTTTTAAAAGTACAATATTTCTCCTCTTCAATCGAAGAATGTATATGAGTAACAGCATGGGAATTACCGTGGGTATTTCTTTAATCCTATATAGAAAGTCTTCCTTACACATTATAAAACATGGATAATTCACTTCAAACTGATGCTATGGACTGATACTTTTAACCTATCCAAACCCCAATTTTCTACATTGATGACCAAAGAAATATTCAAAGACAAGTAAAAAAAAAAACTTTTGTTGCTAAAAACTGGGAAGATGCTATAAGTCCACGGTCTAGCCTGAAGAGAAAATATGCCCATAAAGAATTAAGAAGAACCCCCAAACTTAGAGACTCAAAGACTTACGAGCAAAGAGCAGATCCCAAGCCTTTGGGCAGTAAAGAGGCTGCCTGGCACAATGGCAGCCATTTCTTTCAGTAAAGCGCCAGATGGAGAAGGAAGAGGGGACTACAGCTAACTCTGGACTTCCCTAAAAATACAGAAATAGAAATTTCTCAGGGAGAGTAGTGCTTTCCCATATGGCACTACTGCTCCTTCTATACCACACGCAGGCCACTCTATTTTCATGCTAACAACCTAGAGTGTATGCTCCATTTTTCTACAAACTCACATGTACACAGGCAATATTTATTTTATTTAAGTCATTACATTTAAAACCCAACGGATCCTGATTTTCTCATCAAGTAGAATTTAAGAATTTAAGCTAAGGGAGATATAATCAGAATCTCACTAATGTTTTCTTCTTTTCTGAGTTTTCACAAATAGGACATATTTATAACCCAGTTTGACATATCAAAACTTTTTTGAGTAGCAAGACAATGTTAGGTCTTTCTGATTTATATATAAAATATGTATATAATATAAGTATATACATTCCTGTGCAACATTGTTTAAAACCCTGCAATTAAAACACCAGATTAACTGACAGTATCATTCACCTGCCAACTCTAGGTATAGGCTTGCCCTTATTCACAATGTTTTTGCATGTTGTCTCAAAATGTTCCTGTTAAGTGAGGATTGGGAATAATTTTCAGAAATCCCTCTGTTTCTTTATCTGGAATCCAAAGTTTCTAAATGAATACTTATCAACTTAGATTGTTTTTAAAACATATAAATACGAAAATATAAGAAAGAAGCTACATGCAAAACAATGTTTAACCATTACAATCTTGAAAATGAGAATCAAATTTGGGAGATTTGTATTACCAGATGTCAGCTTACATGCTACATGCAGAACTATGTTTAACCATATTCTACAATCTTGAAAATGAGAATCAAATTTGGAAGATTTGTATTACCAGACGTCAACTTAAGACTAAGTTACAGTAACCAAAATCATGTGGTATTGGCATACAGGTAGACAAATAAATAAATGGAGCAGGACAGTTCAAAAGCAAGCACAAAGGTGTATGAATAACTATTTTTCAAAAAAGGTGACAAAACAATTGAATGTGGAAAGAAAAGTCTTTACAAAAATGAGGGAGAACAATTGAATATTCCTGTAGAAACAAACTAATCTTAACCTTGTAATATAATATAATGTAATAATTATTCCAAGAAGGATCACAGATTGGAATCCAAGAAATTAAGCTAAGAGATTTCAGACGAAATCATAAAAGAATATCTTTGAGACTTTGGAAAAGATTGCGTAGGACACAGAAAGCAAAACCTTAAAATGATAATATTATAATATTTTCATCAAAATTATCTCATCAAAAAATTATTTTGGCTCTGTCAGTTGAGAGTCCAACTTCAGCTCAGGTCATAATCTGTGGTTCATGAGTTCAAGCCCCACATCAGGCTCACTCCTGTCAGCCTGTCAGTGTAGAGCTCACTTCATATCCTCTGTTGCCCTCTTTCTGCCCCTCTCTCACTTGTGCTCTATCAAAAATAAATATTTTTAAAAATTGTTTGGGACCACCTGAGTAGCTCAGTCCGTTAAGTGTCCAACTCTGGGTTTCGGGTCAGATCAAGATCTCACTGTTCCTGATATCAAGGGCTGTGTCAGGTTCTGCGCTGACAGCAGAGAGCCTTCTTGGGATTCTCTCTGCTCCTCCCCACCCCTTTCTCTCAAATTAATAAATAAGATTCATGAGTTTGAGCCCTGTGTCAGGCTCTGTGCTGATCCAGCTTATCAACTCATCAGGATCTGTGCTCATCCAGCTCTGAGCCTGGAGCCTGCTTCAGATTCTCACCCTCTCTCTCTGTCCCTCCCCTGCTCATGCTCTGTCTCTGTCCCAAAAATAAATAAACATTAATAAAATTAAAAAAAATAAATAAATTGGGGCGCCTGGGTGGCTTAGTCGGTTAAGCGTCCGACTTTCGCTTAGGTCATAATCTCGCGGTTCGTGGGTTCCAGCCCCGCGTCGGGCTCTGTGCTGACTGCCAGCTCAGAGCCTGGAGCCTATTTCGGAGTCTGTATCTCCCTCTCTCTCTGACCCTCCCCTGCTCATGCTGTCTCTCTCTCTCTCTCTCTGTCTCTCCCCTAGAAATAAATAAAAATATTTTTTAAAAAATAAATTAAATAAATAAATAAACTTAAAGAAAAAGTGTGTCTAAATGAAGGCAAGACACAGATTCAGAGAAAACTCTTGTGTAACATAAATCTGACAAAGGACTTCTATCCAGAGAGTATATGTAACTACTACCAATAAGTAAGGCCAACAATCTCGTTTTAAAAATGGACAAAACACTAAACCAAGAGTTCACATGTGAACATATCTGAATATCCAAACAGCAAATGAAAAAGTGCTCAACATCATTAGCCCTGCAGAAAATACAAATTAAAACCATAGCAAGCTGCTACTAGACACCCACTAGAATGGCTAAATTAAAAACACTGACTGCACTAAGCACTGGCAAGAATGTGTAGCTAGTAGAATGCTAATACACTTCTGGTGGGAATGTGAAATGGTACAATCTCCTTGGGAACAGGCCAGTCAGTTTCTTATCCTGTTCAACACACTCCTACTTTTGACTCAGCATTTCTACTCCTAGGCATACAAAACAAGAAATGAAAACATACGCTCATAAAAAGATTTACACAAGAATGTTTATAGCAGATTTATTCCTAACACTGGAAGTAACTCAAATGTCCATCAGCAGAAGAGTAGAAAACAAAAAGTGGTATATTCTTACCATGGAGTACTACTCAGAAAAGGGAACAAATCACTAATATACACAATAACATGGATAAATCTCATAAACATTATGCTGTGTGAAAGAAGCCAGTGCAAATAAGTGCAAAATGTATCATTACATTCATCTGAAGTTCTAAGGAGGGGGGCAGTTGACTTACTGCAAAGGGACATAAGGAAACGCTCTAGATGATAGACATATTTTATATCTTGATAGAGTTTGGGTTACACTTGTACATTTCAATGTCTGTAAATTTTACTTTTAAAAAATATTTAAAAATTCCAGTAAAGATGAGGGGAGAGACAAAACAAAAATGACCAAGAAGTGAGATAATTGTTTAAGCTGGGTGGTGGGTACACTATCCTGTTTGCTTTGTATATGCTTTAATTTTTCTAATATAAAATGTAAAAAAAAAGTCTTAGCAGTTTTCTTACACAGAGAATTACATTTACAAAATGAATTCTCTGGCCTAATTACGTGCAATACCTGGTAATATTCACCCACTATAAAAGAAAACTAGGTTTCAAAAAAATTAAATAATTCTTTTTTCCAAAACCTCACATGCCATATTTTAACTGCAGGGAAAAAAAAAAAAACCATAAAATATTAACACATAAAGAAACATTATACGTTAGACTTTACTCTGATACTGAATGTCACTCTTCACGATGCATTGTATACATTTCAGATACTGGTAAAAATATAATTCTGTAGCATAGATTATTATATTAAAGAAAAGAAAATCACAGGTTAACAATGTTTTAATTATTATAGATAGATCAAAATGGGAAATCATAGAGTTAGGAAGGTAGCTATGTTTCCGAAAAGGATTATGATATTAACCAAATCCATTTTTCAAATTATTTTGGTAATACTTTTGGCATTCATGTTTCCCTCATAGTTTCTACAATAAACAAACAGTTGCTTTAATGGTGTAAATATATCAGTCTAATTGAAAGGATTATTTTGGTTCTTACCACATTTTTAGAGATTTTCACTACCCCTATCAGAATCAACTAGATTGTTTTAAAGCTCCCTCAACATAAGTCTTCATTATTTTTTCTTTTTCTTATCAATATTTTTCCTACACACACTACCATGTTGATTTCTAGACTCTCAGTTGCTATTTTATTATAATTTTTGCACTTTCCTTTTATATTTTATTTTTAGCAAGTTTTATAGCCTATTATAATTGTTTCTTTGACAGTGACTCCATACAATGCATTCCTTAATTCTAAACAGTTACCTATGCACTCACTTAACAATTTGCTGTACCCACATTTAACCTGTTTTCAACTGCATAGTCAAAAAACTTTCATTGTCCCTTAAACAACTGTTAAAAGAAAATCATATGTACATGTGACCCTCTTCACTACACTCTTTCAGAGACAGATGGTTAGAAAGCGTCTACTCTAGGGGCGCCTGGGGGGCTCAGTCAGTTAAGCATCTGACTTACACTTGGATCATGATCTCGCAGTTCACAAGTTTGAGCCCCACATCTGGTTCTGTGCTGACAGCTCAGAGCCTGGACCCTGCTTCAGATTCTGTGTCTCCCTTTCTCTCTCTACCCGCCCTCCCACCCCCCGCTCATACTCCGTCTCTCTCACTCTCGAAAATAAATAAAACATTAAAAATTTAAAAAAAGAAAAAGAAACGATCTACTCTATATCCAGATGATATGTGGATGACAGCATCACTGTGCTGTCATTCTGAACTGGCTGTTGAAGTCCATAAACCAAATTCAGAGTACCTGTTGACACAGTCCACTGTGGAGCAGAAGCAACTTCCAATCAAGCCCATCTTTTAAAGCCAGTGTAACAACCACACTATCTTTCATAGTACAAATGGGCAGAAAAGGATAACAAGGGTTCTTTATTCCCTTCAGGACTGAAGCATTTTTAAAAGCACCATCATCCTACTTCCAAAGCAAAAACAAAATCATGGTGTCAATTTGTATAGATAAATCTTGGGCTGATTCTGTTTAGTTTGTACAATTCCCAAATATTTACCCCTTTTTTGGTAAAAGAGTGGTTATCCACAGTTTTCTATCTTTAACTCCTTTGTTCTGAGAGGTATATGTTTAGAGTCGTTGATAACCTTGAAATTAGAAAAGATGTGTAAGCTCTAAAGGGCCATAAGTAATAGGCCTTTCCATTTATAACTTCCCCCATCTCTCCCAACATTTATTATGGGAAGAACAAATCTACTTTGCTGTCAATGGGCATATTTGAAGGAATTATCAACTAGGGCAAGGTTCATGCATTTAAATATTGACTCTGGACCTAAATCACATGGCACACAGACATGAAATTTAAACAAAGCCTTTGGAAATTTCAATGTGTTGACCTAACTGTGCACAGCAAATTCATTGTCTTTTGCCAGCTCCTGAAGGCCCACTCTTACAGGCTATGCAGCCAGACTGTGGACTATTCAAATCAGATCTCCATGAGAATATGGCTAGATGTTCATTTCTGACAATTCAGTTACTTATCTTACTGTCTACATGTTGCTGACATGGAGGCTTTAACTACTGGGGTACATTTTAGTCTCTAGGATCCTCACTTTCTAGGCAACACTGATGCATTTATGTTTAAGCTAGTTTTTGCTTAAAAACTAAGGTGACAAAGAGAGTTACTATACTAATTAATTCTATGGTTCTTATTCCAGAGGTTTCAAAGCTACAGGCACCATAATATAAAAATTGCTCATACGTTGACTGATAATAGGAATTAAGAAAATTGATCCTTCTCCTCCAGCTTTGTCATTTTTCTCAATTTATCCCCAAGCATAAAAGTGAGGTTCTGGTTCAAGCTGGCCACAAAAGAGGATCCTGAAGTCACCCTCTCTCACAAACGCATTAAATCTATAGCCACATATGGAACAACCTCCTATGAAAAACAAAAAACAAAAAACTTTGTGATTTGTACATGTCTGAAAAATTGAAAGAAGGTCCATGTCAAAGGGAATAGGAGACCCTGGGACACAACCTCCCCATAAGCCCCTCTTCCAGCCCAACAACCTACAGTTGAGAGGAAAGTGAAAACCCAGAGTTTTTCCCTAAGAAGCTAAGGGTTTTAACCTCACATCAAGAACTCCCAACTTTTAAGACATGCACCAGAGACTTAAGCCCCCAAAACATCTAGCTTTAAAAACCAACAGGGCTCTCATTCAGGAGACCCACAAGGCTGCTGTTATCCAACAACTACTCTTAACAGGCTCCAGCGTTCGCACTCACCTGGGCAGGGCCCAGCAAGAAGTGGCTGCTCAGAGGGGCACCTGGACTTTGCTCGTCTAGGACCACTGACCTGAGGGGCAGGCATCTAATGTGACACACTTCTGGCGGCCTGCCGGGTGCTCTTCGGGAAGGAGACTAGCAGGCACCTTCTCCACATTCTCCCTCTGCGTCACTCCACCTGGCAGAGGCCATCTTCTTTTCTTTTACACCCTAAGTACAAAAGTCATATAGTAATATAAAGTCTTCATTATGAGAATTAATCATCATCTCCCTCTTCTTAGCTGTCTTTCTCCACTCCTAATTCTACACATCAGAGGTAATGGTTTTTAAACTTGGCTATGTATAGTTCTGAAGATGGTTTTCTTCATGCAAAATAAGGTATATTTTCAACTATTTCTCTATATATCAGATTTAGGTTTTCTCCATTTCTTTTCTGCTACTTCTATGAAGATTTAGATGATTTACATAATCTCAAGCTCCCCCTATTTTTTCTTAGTATAATTAATTTTGATTCCTCTACTAAGGAAGACTGTATAAGAGGCAGATTTTCTGAGTAACTTAATATATGAACATCTTTAATTTCATATTCACTCATGATCAATAATTTGGCTGGCATAACTATTCTAAGTTTAAATTTACTTTAGCTTAGAACTTTGAAGAATTACTCTATCATCTGCTTCGGGAACTGATGACCTGCCCTAACTAGTGGTATCGTATTGTGTATATTACTTTCTCTTGTGAAAAGCTTTTAGAATCCTCTATACCTGATTTCCTGATATTTCTCACAGATGTCTAAGTTCAGGTCTTTTTTCACGGAGAAGGCTTTCCTATTTCAAGATATGTGTTTCCCTTCAGTTCTGGAAATTTAGTTTAAAAGTTCATTGCGGGAGGGGGAATGTTTTCACTCCATTTTGTCAGCACTCTCCTGGAAACTTGATCAGTTGAAAACTGAAGCTCTTGGACTCATCTTCCATCTCTTCCATTTGCAAGGAGATTTCCTATCTTCAATAATTGCAAGGTTCCTAAAAAATTCATGCTTGCATGCACATTTTTAATTTCTGAGAGTTCCTTTGCTCTTATTCCTTCTCATTATTTTCTTGATATATGGGTAGAATACAAATGTATTCTTGAATTTCTATAGGCTGTTAATTAAATGTGTGTGTGGGGAGAGGAGGTGAAGTTGTTCTTACAATTCTCTCTCTGGATGAGTTTACTTATCATCTTTTTTTCAATACTTTGCACACATTCCTCAAATACCTAATGAATGCTTATAGTTCAATACTTTGTACACATTCCTCAAATACTTAATGAATGCTTATAGTCTCTCCATATTTCAAAGAAAAAAGAAAAGCTACTAAAGTGTTTGTGTCCACAGGCATTTGTGAGTTGTAGACTCCCTTCTAGGGTGAAGATATATGGGAAGTAGAACAATGTCCATATCCTAAGCTTCAGAACCTGTGAATATGTTTGGCTACTTGGCAAAGGGGAATTAAGGTTGTAGATGTGGTGTGAAGTTTGCTAATTAGCCTTCATTAACACAAGGAGATTATCCTGGATTATTCTAGTGAACCCAGAGTAATCACATGGGTTCTTAAAAGTAGAAAACTGAAAAAGAAATCCAGAGGATGATAGTATGAAAAGGACTCTGCCCAACATTGCTGGCTTTAAAGATGGATAAAGATGCCTCTGAGACAAAGAGTGGGCAGCCTCTATAAACTGGAAAAAGTAAGGAAATGTGTTCTCCCCTAAAGCCTCCAGAAAGGAACAGAGTTCTGCGGACATCCTGATTTTGGCCCACTGAGATCCATGTTGGGTATCTAACCTACAAAACTGTAAAGTAATAAATTTGTAGCATTTTGAATCACCAGATTTGTGGTAATTTGACGTAAGAACACTAGAAAACTAGTACAGATTTTGGTACTGAGAGCAGGGTGCTACTGTAACAATACCTAAATATATGGAAGGGGTAGTGGCAGAGACTGGAAAAATTTTTAGGAGCATGATAGAAAAAGCCTAGAGTGACTTGAGCCGACCATTAGTAAAAATATGGATAATAATGATTCTGTTAGTAAGGACTCAAAAGGGAGTGAGGAGCATGGTAGATAAGACATATCATTTTGGAGAATCTTTAAATCATAAACAGACTGCTGGTAGAAATATTATAGACATTAAGGTCCTGCTGGTGAAAACTTAGAAGAAAATGAGCAACATATTAGAAACTTTCAGCTCATTTATTATTTCTTTTCATGAGTAGAATTTCATCCTCTGGGTAGAATACAAGGTTTTCGTGAATTTTTGTAGGCCACTAAAAGGGGATGGGGGGAGAAGGAGAGATTATTTAATTCTGCTTCTTCAAGGGTCATTTTCTGTTTATCTTGTTCTTTCCTTACTTTGCAGACTTTCTTCAATAGTCTAGGAAAGAGGATCCTTTTAACAGAGCGGCAGACAGCTTAGCAGAATTGTGTCCCACAGTTCTGTAAAAAGCAGAACTTTTAAGTGATAAATTTAGATATTTAGAGCTAAAACATGGAAAGAGCCTAAGTGTCCATCAACTGATGAATGGATCAAGAAGATGTGGTTTATCTATACCATGGAATACTACATGGCAATGAGAAACAATGAAATCTGGCCATGTGTAGCAACGTGGATGGACCTTGAGGGTGTTATGCTTAGCGAAATAAGTCAGGCAGAGAAGGACAAATATCATATGTTTGCACGTATAGGAGGATTAGAGGAACTTAATTGAGGACCATGGGGGAGAAGAAGGGGGGAAATGGTGGGGGAAAGGGAGAGAGGCAAACCATGAGAGACTCTTGAATGCTGAGAACAAACTGAGAACTGATGGCTGTGGGGGGTGCAGGGGGAAGATGGGCATGGAGGAGGGCACTTTGGGGATGAGCACTGGGTGTTATATGGAAACCAACTTGACAATAAACTATTTGTAAAAAAAAAAAATTTTTAGATATTTAGTGGAGGAGATTCCAAGCCAAGTGTTAAAGGTGTAAATAGGGTTTTTTGTTTTCTTGCTTTTCATCAGAAAATGTGAGATCAATGGGAGAGATTCAGTGAAGAACTGTTGAAAAAGAATCAGGACTTGACCCTTTGGGAAACTCTTACCCTATTCAATTGCAAAAGATGTTAAAATTGAGACCCCCTCCTAGGATATCAAGCTCTAGAGAAACAATCGAGAGTGTCACTGAGTAGTTTCACTGATAACTGAGAAAACTCAGTAGGTCTGAGAATTCAAACACACCAAGTATTAAGCATGCCACTCATCGATCCCCTCAGCCAGCTAAGCAGAAGCCACAACAAGAGATGGGAATATCCAGGGAGATGTATGAAAGAGAGTCTCTTGCTAGGGAAGTAAATTTTGAGACATACATGAGTGAACAACAAGGTTCCTCAAAATGTTCGCCAGCAGAGCACTACCTGCTTGGACTGAAAGAGACACAGAGAAGATAAAATAAAAAGAGCTGTTTAAAAAATTATCACTAATAATACAATTCAAATAGTCCTGAAGCCCCCATTTATTCACTGACCAAGATCTTCAGATCCAGGTTCAGTATTTTTGTCAAGACTGCTTCAAAGAAGATACAGTATATGTCCACCACAAGATGAATAGTGCTTAATTGCCTCATTTTTGGTTTTGTTTTTAAGTTTATTTATTTGTAGGGGAGCAGAGGGAGAGAATCCCAAACAGGCTCCACACTGTCAGTGTAGAGCCCAGTGCTGGGCTCAAATCCACAAATTGTAAGATCATGACCTGAGCCAAAATCAAGAACGGGACACCACCAATGGAGCCACCTAGTTAGTCTCTTGTCTAGTTAGTTAGTTAGTAGGTGATGTCACTAGCAATTGGTGATTGTTGCCTAGATCCACTAATTCATTAGGAGTTGCAAAGTAGCTCAGAATATGACCTCCATTTCTTCGTTTTCTAAGTTTAGTACTTATTGCCACTGAATGGATTTTTCAAAAAGGTAAAATCATGACATTCTTGCAAATTTAACATAAGCCTATGTCTAGGATGTTACTCATCTCATTAATTAAGGAGAAAAACAGGAAGATAGAAAGAGTAGTTCAGCCTCAGTCAGATGGGCCAGAGACACTTCTGGAAGCAACAGCACAATGGCGGCCCAAGGAGAACCCCAAGTCCAGTTCAAACTTGAGCTGTTTGGTGATGGTGGAAATGTACTGGAAAAGCTACATTTTTAAAATGTCCTCTGACTGGTGAATTTGAAAAGAAATATGAACCACCTTGGGTGCTGAAGTCCATTCGCTGGTGTTCCATACCAACAGAAGACCTAATAAGATCAATGTATGGGATACAGCTGGTTTGGAGAAATTTGGCGGGCTGAGAGATGGCTATAATATCCAAGCCCAGTGTGCCATTATAATGTTTGATGTAACATCACGGGTTACTTATAAGAATGTGCCTAACTGGCACAGAGATCTGGTCGGAATATCTGAAAACATCCCCACTGTACGGTGTGGCAACAAAGTGGATATTAAGGACAGGAAAGCTAAGGCAAAATCTATTGTCTTCCACTGAAAGAAGAACCTTCAGCACTATGACACTTCTGCCAAAAGCAACTACAGCTTTGAGAAGCCCTTCCTGTGGCTTGCCAGGAAACTAACCGGGGACCCTAACTTGGAGTGTGTCCCCATGCCTGCTCTTGCCTCACCAGAGGTTGTCGTGGACCCTGCTTTGGCGGCACAGTATGAACATGATCTAGAGGTTGCTCAGACAACTGCGGTCTCAGATGAGGAGGATGATCTGTGAGAAAGTGCATCTCGTTCTATAGGCAACTGTCCTGTGAGGTCAGTGCCACAGCGGTTTGCCACTTGATTACATAGCTGAGCAGAACAGGTGCTTAATCTCTGGGATGCTGAAGGAGATGAATGGGCTTCAGGGTGAATGTGACAGCTTAAAAGTAGCTTCAGTTTTTGGACTTGTAAATTTAGCGGTTTTGGAACACAGTTGTTTCCTCCCTGAGTTGCAAATAGAAGACTGCTATAGTCACATCACAGAAAAAGAACATTTTGAGGTGTTAAGAATTTATTATCAATTTTTAAAGGAATGTTAGAGTCGGTTTGTTAGATAATATACCAACTAGTCGCTATCTTATCTTTGGGGCTATCTTTTCCACTGGATAGAAACAATTTGCTTATCTACTAGACACAAATCTATAGGATAATATGTACTTGATATATAACTTTACTAAGCCTATAATCTTTGACCAATAGGCTTAATGTTGTCCACCTTCATGTATCTTTTTAAAGGTAATCTTGGGGCGCCTGGGTGGCTTAGTCGGTTAAGCGTCCGACTTTCACTTAGGTCATGATCTCGCGGTTCGTGGGTTCGAGCCCCGTGTCGGGCTCTGTGCTGACTGCCAGCTCAGAGACTGGAGCCTGTTTCAGTCTGTGACTCCCTCTCTCTCTGACCCTCCCCTGCTCACGCTGTCTCTCTCTCTCTCCTAGAAATAAATAAAACATTTAAAAAAAAATAAAAAAAAAAATAAAGGTAATCTTTAACTCATCAACTGCTTGGTCAGTAAGAAGTACAGTTCTCATATACAAGGCAGGGTAAATCCTGTGTTTTTTCCTTCTCACTCTCCTTTTCAGATTACTCATTTATCCACCCATATTCAAAACAATAAGCTTCTTAAAAAATATGTATTATTAGGACCTCATGGATTTCAGTATATTTGATGTGTTTCAACCCATTGCAATTATTATCAGCATTTATTTAGCCATTTACTTTTTAAATAAATAGAAGCATACTGAACATATTTTTTTTGAAAGCTTAGTAAAGAAAAAGCTAGCAAAAGATTCATGTGAAAAGAATCAGTGCAAATTGGTCAGTCAGAGGGATCCTCTAAATCTTCAATGTGCTTGTGGAAACTATAATTCTATGGAGAAATGGATAGCATGGAGAACATAATAAACAGAGGTAATATTATGAAGAAGATAATCAGAAAAACCTCAGGTCTCTCATATTTCACAGTAAAATTAAATGCAATCAAAGTGTTGTCCTAGAAAATTGCATCTTTAACACTTGAAATGAACAGAACCCAACCTTCGTATATGACTGTGAATACCAATTTTTTGATTAGTCACTTCGGCACTGGTGTGCAGATTATTAAAATTGGTATCATACAGTAAATATGAATTTCCTATTATACATTGCATGATCCCTGTTAGCTTTCTAACTCAAGTCCCTTAGGAAGAGACTTCACTAATCTAGCATTGAATTAGGTTTTGAAGCCAATCTTTCACACTGCAATAGCTCCTTTTGCAAAAAAATTTAATTACAGGAATGTGACACACATGAGCATGTTTGTAATGATTAATGAATCACTTCATAAAAAGTGAATTTCTAATGAGCTGAAAAATTTATGTATCAATTAAAACTCAAGAAAATAAGTGTACTAAATATTTTTACTGAGGTAAATTACTCACTAGTTGCTTTTAAATAAATATTTTTAATGACATGGAGAGTTAAGAATTTTAAAGCCATGAACAATGGTCTACGGTTGCTATCCTTACCTGAAATCCTTCCCTAAATTAATTGCAATATCTGTAAATATGTTTCCCAAACTCAGGTGGGGCTCCAAGTTGTCTTTCTGATTCCTTTTTAATTGTTTGGGATGAACTGAGACACAGCACCCTGTCTCCCTTAAACCATTAAGTTCCTGAGTTTTTCCTGTTGGAGTCACGGAGTTGACTTCCTTCGGCTGTTTTTCCCCTGCTGCAGAAACTTCTACTTCTTTGGAGTAAATAAGTTCTAGCATTTTTCCTGACACTTGAATTCTTCAAGGGAAATAGTGTAGATGGCACTGTATAGGATGTTAAGCTTTGAAATGCAAATGTGTCTAAGTATAAGCTGCTTTGTGAGAGTGTCACAGTGAGTCAGGTGACCACGGACAGCTCAAATGCATGTCATCAAAATGTCATTATTATTTGTGGGACATAATTTTAATACGCCTCTTTGCGATATCTTTAATTCACCTATCAAAAACTGACATGTATATACACATATGTGACTATAAAATGTGCTAATTTACACTGAAAGCCAGCATTAGTTTATTAGAACCTTACAGAGCAGTCTATCCATTTTTACCCCATAGATTCTTCACCTGGATTCAGGAATATCACAATCCTTTGGAACGCTTTTTTACCTCTTGCATAATTCCTTCTAACTCCCCTTTTCAGATTTCTCATTTATTGAATCTCTAACCATCAGAATGCTTCAGGACTCGTCTTTGGCTCTGTTTTCTTTTCTGTCTAGATTCAATTCTTTAGTGATCTCATCCTACCACAGGGTTCAAAACCCGTCTCTACATAGATAACTTCCAATTTTACATCTCCAGCTCAGCTCTCTCCCCTGAACTTCAAGAGAATATATTCAAAGGCAACTCCATTATTGAAGTTTCTCAGGCAACAAATGTAGGCACCACCTACATGTCTTCACACCCTCACCCCACATGGTGTTCAGTAGTAAACTGAGTAGGCTCTGATTTGAAAATGTCCATAATTCAAACACTTCCCACCACCTCCACTGCCATCAACCCGGACCAAGTCATCATCATATCTCCCTGCAATATGGCATGGCCTCCTACCTGATACATCAGGCAGACAACATATGACAAATATAAATAAATAAAAAGGATTTAGTAAAGGAACTATTTACAAAGGCCAAGGAGCTGTTACAGGAAATCAGAGAAGCAGCTACACAGAGTGAGGCACTGGTAGGAACTGTGGTCCTGGTGGATGGACACGAACAACCAATGGGGACCTGCACCACCAAGAGAAGAGCGTAATAAAAGAGATAAATTTTACTCTCCTCCCTGTCTCTCCTGTGAGTGTCTCTTATTAGTTGAACCCAATGAGTGGTTAATATACCATCAAGGTTACCCCTGTGGGGCACAGGACAGGAAGAGAAGGCTGGAGAGTGATACCCACTGCTATTCTCCCTTGCTTCTGCCCTCGCTTTTTTTTTTTTTTTTTTTTTTTAGCACCCAGCA
>NW_027532188.1:20509-88395 GCF_008692635.1 Crocuta crocuta
TTTTTTGTTTATTTTTGTTAAGCACTCAGCCAGAGTAGTTTTGTGAAAACATAAGACAGACCTTGTCAGATGTCTGCTTCAAGCTCTCAGGGATTTTCTATAGCACCTTAAAAGTATACGAGGTCTGGAGCACCTGAGTGGCTTAGTCAGTTAAGCTCCAACTTTGGCTCAAGTCACGATCTCACGGTTTGTGGGTTTGAGCCCCACATCGAGCTCTCTGATGTCAGCACACAGCCCACTTCAGATTCTCTGTTCTCCTCTCTCTTTCTGCCTCTCCCCCACTTGTGTTCTTTCTCTCAAAAATAAACAAATATTTAAACAAAAAAATTAAAAAAGAGAGGTCTATAAGGTCTATATAGCTCCACATCCAAAGCTCTTGTACCTTGATGGCCTCATCTCTTATTATGCTTTCCTCTTAGGCAATTTTCTGGAGTGACCCCACTCTCCTTGAACAGTCCAGGCACGTGCCTGCATCAGAGCGTTTGCAGTTTACTTCCTGCAGCTTGAGCTCCCTTCCTTCAATATTCTGTGCGATTGATTCACTTCAGGATTTACTCGGACGTTACCCTCTCTGCAAGGTCTTGCCTGGCCATCTGTCTCATGTTTTGACAGCCCTCACATCAAATCCTGATTTGGCTTTTCTCCATAGAAAAATTCAATTTTCTATCCTATTTCTACCTTCTATTATATTTTACATTATCTGCAATTTAAATATCTAACATATTTAGTTCAATGTGAACTCCATGAGGATAGGAGTTGTTTTGCTCTTTGCTTCCCTGATGCTTCCCCAGTGTCTAGATCAGGGCTGACACACGTAGATGCTTAATAAATATTGGTTTATTAAATAAATAAAACCAAAAAGGGGTACCACCCTTCTTTTCCCAAGTATTTTCCTCTAATAAAAGATTTGAAATCCTGTGAGTGCTACAGGGTGTTCATTTTTAATCGGTTTTATACCTGCACTTAAACAACCCATGCACCCTTCCCTCTACCTTGCATTTGTGATTCCTAGGAAGGCGGCTCCTATAACACTATAGCCTATTTATTAATAATAGTCAGGTATTTAAACATACAGTAGCAGAAGGAAAGATCGCCCTCACCATACAATTTCAATTAGTAGTGGTGAGAGTTCTAATATCCTCGGGAAGGAGAACAGACCCTTAGCAATTTAAATTCTGAATGTACAGCCAACAGTACACTGCCGGAAAGCATATCTGATGTGGGTGGTGATATAAAGGAGAATTAATGGGGAAAAAATGTGTTCTAACACTTCAAACATTATCATATGCTGTGGGGACTCATGCGCTATCAGCAGCAAAGTCAAAAACAAGTTACAGAGACTGGTATGATGGTCTGTCCCTATTTAGCAAACTGATTAGCTTCCCCTTTGGAAGATGATCATGGCATTTGTTTATCTTCAAAATGCTGAATTATAAATGCCACTTAAATAAAGTTACTTCAATTTAAAAACATAAGTAAGAAGTGATGATGACCTAAACATGGTATTTAAAGTAAAATCTCTTCTTCTTTGCTTTCCCCATCTGCACAATATTAAAAAGCATATAAAGAGAGATTAGATGTCCTCAAATAGGATCAGGATGGGAGAGTAAAATATTTCAGCATATAATATCTCATGTTGTAAATGTACTTCAGTTTGAAAATATAATTCCCTTTAAAAGTGAAATGTGCTTAAATTAGATGTTGAGAGGAAATCCACGTTTTAAATACATTTACTAATCACTACAACAAAACTATGAAGGAGACTTCTGATTCCATAAAAAAGTACGTAATTTAGTACTCCTTTATCAAGTAACAAAACAGGCTCCTAAAAGCAACGGGGTTTGTATTTATTCATGTTTCTAATAAATCCATATTAATTATTGATTTCCTAACTTCTCTTTTCCTAATCAGTGTAACCCACCTTTCTGATCTCTAAATAGAGCTCCTTCAGTCCTAAAAATGGAGAAACAGAACCCTGTATATTTCTGTATTGCCAAAGGGAAATATAAGCCCTAAATGGATCTGCTATGTGAAAGAAAGAAAATATCCAGACACTAGTCAAGATCAGACTACTTATTTGAATATATACACTAATTGACTGAGAAACGCTGAAACTAAAAAACGTGTCAGTCATGTCAAGGTCACTCACACACATACACAAGAATATATTACAGGACATGAAACTTACGATCCTCATGAGAACAAAGAAATCACAATCTTACTATGAAATGCATACATGAAAATGTTTAGGTGATCAAAGTATGAAAGCTTTCTTAGCAATAATACATTCAAGATGCATTAACTTGAATCTGATAAGCAACAACTGAATAAAGAAAATCTATTTAGGGTCCAAATGTTCATTGGAACTCAACCCAGCTTAACCCCACACCGCCACCCCCCCCAACTCCCTGGGGTGGCTGTTCAGTAGTTAGAACTGCCTAGGTCCTCTCTCACCTCACCTCACCAACTCCCAGCACAGAAATAATCAGTATCATCTCAAAAACACTTCCCAACTTTCTTCCTTTTTTGCTGCTATTTTATGTTCACCTTGCCCCTCTTGTAAGTGCTAAAATGCAGCATTTGGGGGCTCAGAATGCCTGTTTTGTGCCCAGCTTAAAAGCTGCATGCCTCTGCTTCCTCACCCGGCAGATGAGGGCTGTTGTCCTGTTTCAATGAGAGGACACGTGTACTGAGTCCGACACACAGTCAGTGTTCAAATGGTTCAAAGATCTGAACTGTGAAAGAGGAATCACACAAATCTTAGATCTTACCAAACAACAAGCTTCCTTGCCTATTTGCGTATAAAACATGGAAAACAGCATTTGCTCATCTCCAGAGGACCTCAGTGATCAGTTACAGCTTCCCAGAGGTTCCTTTTTCAACCCTGGGACATGGTTTGGCTTCAGAGTAAAAGCCCAGCACTACATACATATGTAATCACGTCAGCTCAGAGAAAGCCACTTCGTCTTGGGGTTTCTCAGGTTTTATACTTGGCTCATGACTCAGGTGAACTGCATTCTCCAATCAGCTCAGTCCCATAATCATGTGCTACTGGCCCAGCGGGTGCCACTACCTGCCCTCCTGTCGTGGGCGCTCCCAGTTCTTCCTGGTGGCACCAGTCACTTGAGACTCTCTGTGTTCCTTATCCTACCTAAGTCCCCACATTCAGTACCCAAGCCTAATAGCAGATATCCCTGCTTATTGCCCCTTGGCCCAAAGGAAAGAGGATTGCAGAAGGTTTTGAACCACCTGGATGTTCCTACAGCAGCCAATTACACTGTCAGTTGCCCAAAGGCACCTGTGCCAGATTTCTGTCATTGCCACATTTGGAGCACATTCGGATTTGCTCCCACATTCTGAACCAGCCTTCCTCTTGCCACATCACGACACCTGCTTCCCTCTTCAAATGACTTCACATGTGTTTCGTGTTCCAAAAATTCCTCGCAGCTTATAACAACCAAAGGCAATCTTATTTTTTCAGTTTGATAATTGATTCATAGATACAGATACACATATAGATATAGGTGGGAAAAGAGAACATAACTGAACATGTATCTATATCTATGTAATTGCATTTTCTAAGGATTTTGGTAGCTGACAGGGAAATGACACCACAAAAATATTTGAATCTACTGAGGTTAACAAGATGCCATATCGAGAAAAATCTCCTATATATACGGAATGAAAAATCATAAATGGAATAAAGCAAGCTTAAATGTGATCCAATTAACAAAAGATTTTTTTTTAATGTTTTATTTATATCTAGGAGAGAGAGAGACAGCGTGAGCAGGGGAGGGTCAGAGAGAGAGGGAGTCACAGACTCTGAAACAGGCTCCAGGCTCTGAGCTGGCAGTCAGCACAGAGCCCGACGCGGGGCTCGAACCCACGAACTGCGAGATCATGACCTAAGCGAAAGTCGGACGCCTAACTGACTAAGCCACCCAGGCGCCCCAACAAAAGATTTTTAAAGGTGGTTCAAACCATGGATTTTAGGGGCATCTGGGTGGCTCAGTCAGTTAAGCACCAGACTTTGGCTCAGGTCATGATCTCACGGCTCCTGAGTTTGAGCCCCGCATCAGGCTCTGTGCTGACAGTTCACAGCCTGGGGCCTGATTAGGATTCTGTGTCTCCCTCTCTCTCTGCCCCTCCCCAGCTTGTTCTCTCTCTCTCTCTCTCTCTCTCAAAAATAAATAAAAAAATTTTAAAACATGGATTTTATTTCAATTTCTGAAGAATGCTAAAAATAATCAAAGCTCCTGTTTCTCCCTTTCTCCAAGCAGAATAGATTTATAGTCCCATGATAAACAAATATTTTTTAAATGTATTGTGATAGAGAAATGATATCATAGAAAGCAAAACTATCATAGGAAGCACTCTGACATAGACAGACATTTCCAGACATTATTAATCCATTCTTTATATTCAATCATAAACTTAGGCTATGTACTAATATTGGCAGGAGAGTTTGGGACAATTACTGCAGGTTTTCTAGATGGACAACTAATCAACATAAATCTGAAAGTATTCTTTATTCTAAGACCATCCTAAAGCAAAACAAATAAACAAAGACTCTACTGGTTCACCCTGAAAGCTTCAATGAAAATGTTTCACAGAACTCATACAACTCCATAGCAAAAAACAAATATCCTTATTTAAAAATAGGCAAAGGAGGGGGCACCTGGGTGACTCAGGTCATGATCTCACAGTTCATGGGTTTGAGCCCCGTGTCGGGCTCTATGCTGACAGCTAGCTCAGAGCCTGGAGCCTGCTGCAGATTCCGTATCTCCCTCTCTCTCTAACCCTCCCCTGCTCACACTGTGTCTCTCTCACAAATAAATAAAAACATTAAAAAATTTTTAAAAAAGGAAAACAAAATAAAATTAGGCAAAGGACTTCTTTTCCAAAGACATAAAAATGGCCAACAAGTACATGAAAAGGTGTTCAACATTACTGATCATCAGAGAAATGTAAATCAAAATCACAATGAGATATAACCTCATAGCTGTTAGCGTGGCTCTTGTCAGAAAAGACACATGATGATAATGCTGGCAAGGATGTAGAGAAAAAGGAACACTGGTGCACTGTTGATGGGATTGTAAACTGATACACTTTATGGAAAACATTATGGAGGTCCCTCATAAGTTAAAAATGAAACTACTATATGATCCAACAATCCCATTTTGGGGTATATATCCAAAGGAAATGAAACCCTTATCTCAAAGAGATACCCATACTTCCAGCTCATAGCAGTATTACAACAGCCAAGGGATGGAAACAACCCAAGTGTCCACTGAAGGATGAATAGATCAGTAATATCTATATATAATATATACAGACACACATATATATACATATACGTATACTTATCTTTACAAAAGTGCAGAGAATAGAACAATATAGAAAAAGCACAAAAAGTTACATCATGGTCTATATTTGTCAAAGGGAACAAGCACACAATTTTGCTAAGGAGAATTTCTGAAAATACTTCAGAATATCATGGTCTATTCTTTCATTTTGCTTCTGGGATCCTAGATACATACTAGTAAGAGGGTAAATTCCTATTTAGTTAACAACTTACAAATTTCTAAAATGATAAAATAGGTTAAAATATGAATGTAGGGGCGCCTGGGTGGCTTAGTCGGTTAGGCGTCCAACTTTCGCTTAGGTCATGATCTCGCGGTTCGTGGGTTCGAGCCCCGCGTCGGGCTCTGTGCTGACTGCCAGCTCAGAGCCTCGAGCCTGTTTCAGTCTGTGACTCCCTCTCTCTCTGACCCTCCCCTGCTCACGCTGTCTCTCTCTCTCTCTCCTAGAAATAAATAAAACATTAAAAAATTTTTTTAAAAAATATGAATGTATACTATTCGTCCTCCCTCCAAAACAAAGAATTGAATATAACAAAATGGAAAATCAAATATTTTTTCTACTTTTTCCTCCCTAGAAGTTGAGAAACTTCTTAGTCTAAATTATTTAAAATTTCAAATTGATGTGCCAAGATTATTTCCTTTGCAAATTAGTCCATTTATGATTGTTATCTCTTTTTTATATTTTATCTATCATTGTTATATATTTATAGTAAAGAGGATGCATCAAAGCATGAACTCACTACACCATCCTGACTGAAATAAACATCAGCTTTACTCCTAATAAAGAGCAAATGTATATATCCATTTACACTTAGATTAAGAACATTGCCAAGGGGCACCTGGGTAGCTCAGTCGGTTGAGCATCCGACTTCGGCTCAGGTCATGATCTCATGGTTCCTGGGTTCAAGACCCACGTCGGCTCTGTGCTGACAGCTAGCTCAGAGCCTGGAGCCTGTCTTTGGATTCTGTGTCTCCCTCTCTCTCTGACCTTTATCTGTTCATGCTGTCTCTCTCACTCCAAAATAAATAAAACATTAAATATTTTAAAAACAAAAAGAACATTGCCAAAATGATGTGTGAAAGTATTATTGTTTTCTTGTTATTTACACTTAAATATATATTTAATATATATTGACATAATAATATATAATTTTATATATTAGTGTATNTATATTTAATATTAACATATATTTGTTATATATTAAAATAGTAAAATATAAGTATGTGTGTATATATAATTTGATTTATTGTAATGTTGTCTTTAAGTTAAATGTGCTTGAAATCTTCTCTTCTAGGACCAAGAACAGAATTCATAGTTTTTAATGTATAAAGCTTTCTAAACCATAAAAGTATTTTTTTTAATTTGAAAGTAGTCGTTTATTAACTGACCAGATTACAAAAATAATCATAGTAGATACCTTAGTTCATTCTTCTAATAAGCCTATTGGTCTGGTCTTCCCTGTTGCCAGCATCCCCACCTTCTACAAAATGGGTGGTCGTCTTCGTCATTCCCCCTCATGGAGAAGATAACTCGAAGGGCCATAAAAAGTTGTTTGCTTCTTTGAAACGTTTTCCAACAGTGTAGATCTCATGAATCAGGCCCTCCATGCAGATGATGCTGTATTTACCAAGAGATCGAGCAATCAATGTGTTATCTGTCAGGGCAATTCACTTCTTGTTGATTTTGCCATAACCCCGCTGAAAGATCAATTCATTCACTGACTTCAGGTTTGGGTACCCCCATGCTATATGTGGTTCCACAATCCTTAGCATGTTAACTGAAGCCTTGTTGAGCTTAACAAAGGTGCCACTGAAGATCTGGCAAAGGCGAAGGAGCTGCAACACCTTTCGAACCTTTGGGCTCACACCATTGATGCCTCTGATCCTGATGACAAATGCCAATGTGGGCTCCGCAGGCAGGTAGAAGTTGCCAGCTTTTCTTGCCATCTGAGCCATTCAAATCTCAGTTCTGTACATCTGCCTGTATTCCTTGTGGCAATGCTTAGCCTTCTTATAAATAAGCTTCCTCCTTGCCTTTCGAAGCATCTTTTGGTCAAACTTCTTTCTCAGATGCTTGATCTTCAACTCCACAAAATTCCCTCACTTCTTCTTAAAGGTTTCTGGCACAGCAGGAACCTTCTTTTTCTTCTCTTTGGCACCCTTCGTGGTTCCAGCAGGAAAAAGAGCTCTAAGCCATAAAGGTATTTTAAAGGTGCCCAACAATATCTCCCATCCCACATCCTCTTCTATCTACCTTTGCCACCCCTCCCATTCAAAATGCTGTCTGTTTCTCCCTCCACTTGAATCTAGGAAAGCTCATGATTGCTTTGATCAATTAAGCAAAGAGGAAGGGACTGTGTGACATCCAATGATATGTCAAAGCATGAGATGTGGTTTTTGTTTTGTTCCCTGGAATACTCATTCTTGATGCTCTGAGTCATCATGTAAAAAGTATGACTACGTAAAGCCGCCAAATAAATAAATAAACATTACAAAAATAGTGACGTGATAAAAAAAGACATTTTTTAATGATAATGAGAAAATTAAAGACAAATACTTCAGAAAAAAAGCCTATAAAAGAAAGGAATGATCCAAATATAAAACAAATCAAATTAAACTCTAAGACTATAGTTGACTATAATTCAAGATTCCTCTTTGAACTGAACAGGTTTTTGGTTCATAATTGTATTTTTTGTCTCTGAGTCCAATCATAATATGACGTTCTAATTGTGACTGATATTTACATAATTATATTGCTGTTCATTATTTATCAAATTTTAGATTAACTCTGAAGGCAAATCCTAGGAGAATTAATTATCATAATAGAATAGCATGTAAAAGTTATAAACTCTGATGGCAAAATAATGATATAGCTGAAAGAAACTGGCAGAGAAGAATGTAGGAGATAGATACAGGAATGTTTTCCCCTCATTTTGCATAATGGGGATTAAAGAGTTATGGCTCAAAGTTGTATATATCAGTTAGTAATGTGTTCAATGGTAAGTTACAAGAAAACAAAGATTAAGAGTAATGAGAATATGAGGCGCATGTCTGACTCAGTCAGAAGAGCATGTGACTCTTGATCTAGGGGTTGGGAGTTTGAGCCCCATGCTGGGTGTAGGGATTGCTTACATTAAAAAAAATTTTTTTTAACTTAAAAAAAAAACCTTTAGAAAAAGAATAATAAGAATACATGTGAATATATCTGCCTCAGTCCTGGGCTGGTACACCTTTTCAATAATTTCATGAAGAGCTGGAATCTTTCTTTCTAAATTCTTCCTTTCTTCCTTCCTCTCTTCCTTTCTTATATTCCAGGGCCACAGAAGGGCTGCTGTCCCTCCCCACTTTATGTTCGCATTCCAGAACAGATGGAGGGGACACAGTCAAAGCTAATGGGAAACTGGGTATTCAGTGACTCACAATAACATCAACCATAATGAGGAAAATAATTTTAGTACATAATTTGAAATATTCAAGGTAACATTATTAACAACATTCAGGAGGTGGAAGCACACCTAATTTGAACTAAAATATGTCATTATTTAGAGCAGGGAGTCAAAAAAAATTCCTGAATTGACGTATCAGGAAATACAAATAATACCCAAAAAGGTTAAAAACAGAATTAAAGACAGTTTTGCCTTAGAAATAGAGTGAGATATTGGTGAATGGGAGAGTCTTCCAGGAGAGTTTTGCTCTTCTTCTATTCACATATTCCATAAGAATGATTGGTGGACTCTTAGGTACAAAGAGTTTTTCTCATCACTAGGTATGCCCTGAAGATAAGACGACAATGTCCTTCCCTTCATTGATATTCTAGTAGCAAGGAAGCAAAAAGAGATACATATAATCTCAGACAGGGATGCTAAAAAGATGGAAAGAGATGTGTGATTAGGGTGGTTTGGGAGGGGTCAGGAAAGCTCTCTCTGAAGAGGTGACTTCTGAGCCAAAATGGAATACAGTACTGTTGTCAGTCTTGTGAAAAGATTCAACTACAGAGAAGACTTTCTTGTATCTTAGAGGCAGATATATTCACTGCTTTGAAAATCCAGAGAGCTGATTTCCAACTGCTCCCCCAAGCACTAATGAGGTTCTAGTTTTAACTGTTATTGACCAACCCTGTCAGAACAGCACTAATCAGTTTCATCCAAAGCCATGAAACGGTCTGTTAGACAATAGTCTAACCTTGAATCCACTGTGTTAATACAACTTCTGAGGCCCTAAAACCAAGTCCACTCCAATGAGATATCAGGCTGTAGCTGCTAGCAGAACTCAGCATTTATCCAGACATCAAGAACCTCTAGGGAAGAATGAGCAGAATAACAGACTGGAGGAAATAACTTAGGATTTTAATCCAATCTAAGAAATTTGGACTTTAGACATTTACTCATAAGGGCAGGACAATTTTATTTCACATTTGGTATCTTCAGAATTATAATGTTCAACCTAAATTTATAAAGGAGCTCTATTTTTGCACTTCAATTTCTCCTAGGGAATTTAATACATACAGAGGACAAATTTGGGGTGACTCTATTACTGGCATTTTCTTGGTGGAAAGTATTTATGTGTTTCATTATAGCACTCATCTTCAAGGCAGAACTTCTTACATGATACATTGGATAATGTGGCTGCATATACTTTGGATAAGATACAGACTAGGGTATAAAATTTCAGTCTTTAAATCAAGGAGACGATTTGATTACATACTCTTGTGAACCACTACAGACAGTGCATAATGCCCACAGTGGTCCCAGGAGGAATGATCCAAGGGAGCAGAGGTGAGCATTAAGGAAGTGAACTCATAAAATTGAGAGGAGGGCTGTTCTCTGAGTCTGAGTATTGCCTACCTCTGAGCTGGGGACAGAACTGTGGTGACAATCCGGTCTCTCCTGTCCCTTTCCTCTCGCTGACCCTACTGGTAGGAAAAGAATAAATAGGTATACAGTACCTGCCTCAGTGTTTCTTTTTTCTTTCCTAAGACTTTCCTGCCAACAGAGAGGATTTCTGCTCTACAGTGCTGCCTCTGACTGTGCCTAATTCTGGGAGTATGAATAGTACAGATTTGTGGTCCAATAGAATCTGAATCCACCAAACAACTTTTTTTTATTGTTTTTTAAATGTTTGTCTAGGTTGAAAGAGCAGAAGAGAGTGCACATGAGAAAGAGAGCTGGGGAGGAGCAGCAAGAGAGTAGGAGAAAGAGAACCCCAAGCAGGCTTTGTGCTATCAGCGCAGAGCCCGACGCAAGGCTCAGTCCCATGAACCCTGAGATCATGACCTGAGCCATAACCAAGAGTCAGCCGTTTAATTGACTGAGCCACCCAGGCGCCTCCCACCAAACAACTTCTACCTTGTCAATTCTCTTGGAACCTGTCCCTCTAACCTTCCAAATATGTACCTGGTGATTTTGTGATATGATTTTTGTCTGAATCTGCAGCATCCAAAATTTAATAACTATATTTATTAGAATGCCAGGCAGTATATAGTAACACACCTTGTTTAGAGCTCAAAGTTTCACGCAACTTTCCCAAATTCACAAAGTGGTAGAGCAGAGATTTAAATCTAGGTGTGTCACACATAAAGACCTGGTTCTCCTGCAGGAATCTGGCGGTCACCCCTTCCCACATGAGAGACATTTCATCCAGAATTCTCTTCTGCAATCATCCACCACTAGCAGATGAAAGCCTTCTCTTTCATTTTAAATAGGGAATGGAATTCTCTTAAGTGACTACTGAATAAAATAACAAATCTATAGGAAAATTAGGCAGGTTTGTGTGGGTAACTTACTCCCTTGGTGAGTCACAAGGCATTTCATAGGGCTCCGAGGGTCACATTTTGCAGTTATGTCCTATAATATCATATTAGTTCAGAGAGAACCTTTTTCAAGATGATCTGATGACAGACAGGCTAGGTTCCCCAACAAACATGCTTGAATATCTTCCCTGAAATTTTGGGTTCCACACACAAATGGATTCCTCTGTACCCCCTGAGGAGAATAAATCTGTTCAGCTCTCCTGTGACCCTTATCCACGTTCATTAGGACATTCTGAATCCTCTGCTGTTATTTCCAAAATCCATACTTCAAACATATTGTAATCTTAATTCTGAAAATATTTCCATATATGATGATAGTGCTTAAGAAATAAGCATAAACTTCTGTGGAAATTTCATTTTAGTTAAATATTACAACTTAATTTTGTGTACCTCCTATGTAGAAATCAGAAACTAGGTGCTTCAGAGAATATGTATGGAAATAAATGAGATGAGATACATCTTTGACTGTTCAAGGGGCCCGTTGTCTACAAAGAAGTTAAGGCAAATCCAAACGTAATATAAGTGGTATAAAATACAAAGCATCACATAAGAGATATAAATCAGGAGCACCTGGGTGGCTCAGTCCACTCACCTTAGGTCTTGATCTCAGGGTCATGAGTTCAAGCCCTGTGATGGACTCCATGCCAGGCATGCAGCTTACTTAAAAAAAAAAAAAAAAAGGTACAAATCAAATGCCATCAGAACTCAAAGGAAGAGAAGTTATATGCTATTCAGGAATTAGGAAAGAATTTACCATGAGCCTTATTTGATAAATAAGTTTTCACTAAGCAATGGCAGAAAGAGGAAACTCTAGGTGAGAAAAGTCACAAAGAAAAAAGTACAAAAAAGGGAAAGAAAGAGATGTGTTCATAAACATTTTTGAATTTAATATGCTTGAAGTGTGTGGGTGTATGTAAGAGTAATGAAAAATAATTTGGAACAATTATGTTTGGGCTTATTATGAAGTTTAAACACTAAACTGAGGGACTGTTAATTAATTGATCATTAATGGGAAGTCTATAAAAAAAAATTGTATGGGAAAACAAATGATTTTTCTGGTTGCAGTTTAAGGAGAGATCACCATACACCTAAAGGATTACATTTTCCAGCTTCTTTTACAGTCAGGTGTGGCTACATGCCTAAGTCTGGCCAAGGAAATTTAAGCAGAATGTTGTGAATATTTCCCAGAAATCTCCCTCCAAAGGGAAAGGTGTCCTGTTTCTCCCCGCTTCCTCCTTCCTGCATCTGGGAGTCTGATATAGTGACACCCAAGCAACCACAGACCATGAAGTGACCTGGAAAATAAAAGTCACATGAATTGGGGAATAAATTAGAAAGATCCTAGTTCTGTGACACTGTACATCTTGTGTAATCTGATCTTAACTTCTACTTTTAGAATATTCTTATAGAGAAATACATTTCTACTTTGTTTACACAATTGTTTCAGGGGTCCTTGTTATTGGCATCTGGAACAAATCTAGGCTAACCAGGTGTGTACTCAGGAAGGTCTAGTGGGAGAATATAGACCTTTGTACTTTTCATCTCCAGTGTAGAAAACCCAGCAGAAGAGAATTCTGCTTCAGAAATGTCAGAGGCAAGCAGAAAGAAAAATACTTAAGCTGTCAATCAAAAAGAGTATGATTAGGGACTATAAATATTGAAAAAAAATCATGGAAGTCATTCTTTTAGGTCAAAATCTATTAAACTTATTTCCATGTTGAATTTGATTGAATTTGTTCATTGCTTAATGTATCTGATTTCACCCCCATCTATTTTGTTAAGTTTGTACCACTTTTTATGGTGAAATGTGAAAACTATGGAAAAAAAGCTATCCTAAAGAGTGAAATTTTATTAACAGAAAGAGTATTTCAATGGCATCTCAGCTGTGCTCACTATTTTTCATCTGTACATGTTATACTTCTTAGTTTCTTAGCTTGAGAAAGAACACAAAGAACAGAATGGAAAGAGAAGACTATGCAAACCAATGAAACCCACTCCCCAATTCCACACTCAACCTCATGTCCAAGATGCACAAAACACTGGCCCTTTCTCTTGCCTGCCAAAGCTTTGGGAATTTATTCCAAGTACTTCATTCAACCATGCAGAGCACATTCCTAGGACTGAGGATTAGAGGCACAACATTATGCAAGAGCAGAGGCAAATGAACATCACATCCTCCATACAAATAGCCACTCTTCCTTCTGGGTGAAGTATGGACTGTAACACTTTAAGAGTAACATCAACAGAGAAATACAAATCAAAATCATAATGATACCACCTCACACCCATCAGAAATGCTAACATTAGCAACTCAGGCAACAACAGATGTTGGCAAGGATGCAGAGAAAGAGGATCTCTTTTGCGCTGCTGGTGGGAATGCAAACTGGTGCAGCCACTCTGGAAAACAGTATGGAGGTTCCTCAAAAAATTAAAAACAGAGCTACCCTATGCCCCAGCAATTACACTACTATTATCCAAAGAATACAAAAATGCTGGTTCGAAGGGGCACACACACCCCAATGTTTATAGCAGCGCTATCAACAATAGCCAAAGTATAGAAAGAGCCCAAAGGTCCATTGACTGATGAACAGATAAAGATGCAGCATGTATATTAGATGGACTACTACTCAGCAATCAAAAAGAATGAAATTTTGCCATTCTCAACAACATGGATGGATCTAGAGTGTATTATGCTAAGCAAAAAGGTCAGTCAGAGAAAGATAGATATATGATTTCACTCCCACGTGGAATTTGAGAAACAATAGATGAACGTAGGGCAAGGGAAGGAAACATTAGATAAAACAGAGAAGAGGCAAATCATAAGATAACAAACTGTGGGTTGCTGGAGAGATGGGCTAAATGGGTAATGAGCATTAAGGAGGGCACTTGTTAGGATGAGCACTGGGTGTTCTATGTAAGCGAGGAATCACTGGGTTCTACTCCTGAAACCAGTACTACACTGTTTGTTAACTAACTTAAATTTAAATACATAAGTTTTTTTTAAAGAGTAACATATTTTGTTATCTGTAACTTAAGCAGTTAGTGTGTGATTCACAATGAAAGGACAGTGAAGTACATGTATCATTATAAAAATGTTCACCTTCTATTGAGTTCATGTATAAATGTTTCCTTGCCATTTCCCCACTTGCTGTCTTTGATGCATTTGCCAGCTTTATCTCTTATTCCATCACTTTTGTCCTTTCTTACCTTCTATGGGATGATATTTCTCTGCTTTTCTGTTTCTCTTTCTGGCAGTGCAACTGTGCTCTGTTTCCTGGGCTTTGTCTTCCTCTCCTCATCTTCTAATTGTAGATTGTTATTTTATTTCCTTCCCACTTCAGGGCTATACCCTAGACACATCCATCTTCCCTACCTAAAATCGCTGTTCTTGGAAAGCTCATTGACTCTCATGTTTCAGCACTAACTCCCATGTTGGTGGCAGTGACTCTAACACCGACAGCCATGGCGCTTGCCTCTCCACCTGCCTGTATAAATCACCTCACAGAAGACTCACCAGAACTGACTCCTTAACATGTACACAGCTCTCCAAATGTGTACATCCTTCATACCCATTATTTCAAGTAATAACAATAAACTCTCTTCATCATTTAAGGCTAAAGACACTGCTGTGCAAAACTCTTCAACAGCTCCTGTTGAAAACAAACAGAAAAGTCTTTAGACCTTACTGAAGGCCTTCAAATCTGTCCTAAATATTACCATATTATTTATACCATTGAAGATTCCATGCATTACATATCACCCTTTGTTTGGATTTCACTATTCTCCTACCTAGAGGACTCTCTTCCCCATCTCCATTTGCAAAATATCAATTAGTATTCAGGTGTTACATCAGATGCCCCCTTCACTGAAGTTACATGAACAGAAATAGAATTCTACCCATTCTTCTTTTGTGGCATCTAATCCTTTTTATCTTAATTATATCTTGAGTACATGTCTTCTCTTTTTACTACACGACTGGTCAATAAGCTTTATAAGACTGGATTTATGTCTTACTCATGTTTGATCTCTATTTTTTGTAGCTCCTACTAAGGAACCATATATCTACCAATCAATCAGTCTGTTTTGAATAAATAAGTAGAGTGAATTAAACAACTTAGAAAAAAATCAGCATCAGTACTCCAATAAGAGTGTTTGAAAATGTTCTATCTCATCCAAAATGTGTCAGACAAAAGATAAATGGAAATCATGGGATTTAGGCATCATAATGTAGATGAGTATTTACTACATCGTGAATCATATTGAAAAATTATTCCTAAAATATTTCTTAGAAGCTAAATGTTTCTCACTAATGCTGCTTTTCTACATGCTTATGTCTAAATAGTTCCAAGAAAGTCTAAATGTTTTTAAGATTCATATCATCATAAAAGCAGAAGACAGATAGCATCCAATTAGAATCACAGCATGAAGTCAAACCATCTCATAGTCTAATGTAATTAGTTACTATCTCAGCCCATGATGTCATAAAACATGGCTGTCTTCTTCACCATTGGCTTTCCTGGTACCCAGCATAGTTTCTCACACATAGTAAGTAATAAATACTCACACTTCCTTAATATTATTTTAACTAAAAAACAAAATGACCTCTCTGATTCTCTAGCCCCATTGCCCAACAAAACAACCATTAAAACAATTTTATGCAAATAAATTTATTATGTATTTTATGCTTATGATGAGGTTTGGGGGTGATAGGGGCTCATGGGGTCCAGAGCCAACAACCAAGAAAGAATTCTTGAAGATGTCTTTGGTGAGTAAAGGTGATTTTATTAAAGCACGGGGACAAGACCCGTGGACAGGAAGAGCTTCACTGGGGTTGTGATGGGTAACTGATTATATACCCCTCAGGTGGAGGGGATTAGGGATAGAGTAAGTCTCTAAGGAATTTTGAAAGCAAGGTTTCCAAGACCTTGAGGGGCAACCCGTTGCAGGGGAAATGCCATTTATCACCAATTAGTAAAACCTCAGTCATGAGAACCCTCAGATGCATACTGGGGGGGCCATACGCTTGGAGTATGATTGCCAGCATATATCTTGGGTCAGTGGAGATAAAGGGAGTAGACTTACAGGATCCTTGAGGTTGGGATAACGTTAAACTAAGATTCCCTTTTGTCCCCAGCAAAATGTCCTAGAGGGAGGTCATTCTGTTGGGTTCAAGGACTTGACAATGGGCTGTAAGAAAGGGAATTTAATTTTTCACTTGCCTTAGTTTCCCACATGGCCATGGCAAGCACTTAAACCCTTTCCTTTGTTCTTGGGTAGCCAGGAGTGCCTGAGGAATATCACACATATTCCACCTTGTGGGGGCAGGGGGGAGTACTATTAGCCTGTATTTTGCCCTCAGCTCGCCCCACATTCCCTCATCACTTATATACCTCAAATCCACATCCTTCCTCTCTCTTTCTTTCATCCCATAGCTATGTTTTAGGTACATGAAATAATTCATTCATGTAGGAAATAAATGTTGATTGGATGAATGGAGTTAAATAAATTTGAGTCTGACTTTCCTTTTTAATTAGACTGATGGATCTGAGATGGATTTTAACATTCTAATGTTTGCTTTTTTCTGAAAGACTTTGATTTCAAGTATTTAAATTAAGTTTCCTTGGGGAAAACATACACAATTCATTACATAAGCATGTAAAATGTAATAGACTTTCAAAGTATCTGTTCTCCAATTGTAGATATGAAGTCTGTGTCTACGAGCATCACTCAGGTTTGAATATGACAGATTTTAATACTTCATTTCTTCTCCTCTGCCTTCCACTCCCTCATTCAAAACAACTTTAATTACACAAGCTATGCGGACTTCTCCGAGAAGAAATATAGATTTCAAAATGTCAACTGCTCTAGCAGAAACATGGTTGTTTTCTTGTGTCTTCTCTGACACTTCTGGTTCCCTGCCATATCTTTTCAAAGGGTTTGACAGTCCTTTTCCTTCTAGCTGATCTGTAGTGCTACAGTTCATATTTCCTTTGGCTTCAAAACATCCCAAACTTCAAGGACAGACAATGGTTCAGATAGAGCAACTCCCTCCAGCAAACCAATTTAATGGTTTTGAAATATCTTATAAATGTATTTCCACTTATAATTTCCAACTGGGAGAATAATTTGAAATATCAGAATAAACTAAGAAAATTGGTCATCCATTAGCTTTTATATAAACTTCCTGTAGCGGGTATAAAATGGGGGAAATGATAAATCTTTGTAATGATCAATTTTATATGTCAACTACACCGGGCCACAAGGTGCCCAGACATTCATTCAATCATTATTCTGGGTGTGTCTGTAAGGGTGTTTTTGGATGAGATTAGCATTTGAATCAGTAGACTGAGTAAAGCAGATTGCCTTCCTAATGTGGGTGGCTGTCATCCAATCAGCTGAATAGATGAAAAAGGCTCTCCTGCAAGAAAGAGGGAAGTCCTTTTGTCTGACTACACATCTGAGACTTTGGTCTTTTCCTGTCTTCAGATTTGAACTGAAACATTGGCTCTTTTTGTATCTCAAGTTTGCTGGCTTTCAGACTGAAACTTTCACCATCAGCTCTCCTAGTTCTCAGCCTTTGGATTTGGCCCAGAACTACAAGACTAGTTCTCCTGAGCCACCTGTTTGCCCACTGAAGATCTGGGGACTTCTCAGCCCCCATAATTTCATGATCCAATTTCTTTTTTTTTTTAATGCTTTATTTATTTCTAGGAGAGAGAGAGAGAGAGACAGCGTGAGCAGGGGAGGGTCAGAGAGAGAGGGAGTCACAGACTGAAACAGGCTCCAGGCTCTGAGTTGGCAGTCAGCACAGAGCCCGACTCGGGGCTCGAACCCACGAACCGCGAGATCATGACCTAAGCGAAAGTCGGACGCTTAACCGACTAAGCCACCCAGGCGCCCCCATGATCCTATTTCTTATAATAAGTCGCTCTCTTACCCATCTCCTTTTCTCTCCTACATGCTGTTATTTTTGTTTCTCTGGACAACTCTGACTAATACACCCCTGAAGACAGGACATTTTTATCACTGAGGGCAATTTCTATTCACATTTGCTGCAGGTGATGATGAGAATAAATATGGGTCACATTTGGTAGAAGAAAGGGGCTGTTATGTAATTGTGAAAGGTATGCCAGGTATCAATAATCCCAGAAGATATTCCCATTCTGTACTCCAGGGAGATCAATGATATTCCTCTTAGAGATACTTTTTTTGCTTTAGGGGTTTTGTTGTTGTTGTTGTTTTGTTTTGTTTTTTTTAGTCTAAGAGCATTCAGTGAGTATTTTAATAGACTTCAGAAGTATTGACACCTCTTGTAGTTCTGGCAAGGACTAAGTTTTGAGCAACCACCATTAGGAGCAAGAATCCAGGAACCACAATACAATTTATATATCGTATCAATGAAGTATGTTTCTTTTTCTCCTTCAGCTATTTCTGTTTCAAATTTTAAGGACCTTAAACATATGAAAATCTAAGTTTAGGTTTAAGAAGTCTAATTAATGAAATATACTTTGAAATGCAACAATTAAAATAGTACGGTATAGGGGCGCCTGGGTGGCTTAGTTGGTTAAGCGTCCGACTTTCGCTTAGGTCATGATGTCGCGGTTCATGGGTTCGAGCCCCGCGTCGGGCTCTGTGCTGACTGCCAGCTCAGAGCCTGGAGCCTGTTTCGGAGTCTGTGATTCCTTCTCTCTCTGACCCTCCCCTGCTCACACTGTCTCTCTCTCTCTCTCCTAGAAATAAATAAAAATAAAAATAAAAAAAAAAATAGTACGGTATAGTCTTTGATTAAGAATCAAAAGTGTCAGACCCATTCATGACTTAGGTAGACCAAAAGCAGATTGTAGTATATACAGAAATTTGATTAGATGAAAATAATCATCTTGGGAAATCTATGGATTATTCAACTAAGTATTTTGTGAGACAAATTTCAAGTTAAATAACAGAGTGCACTAAGTTTTCAATCGCATTATGAGTATGCATGTGTGTAAATGTGTATATATGGGTGCGTGTGTGTGTAATGCAGTGTAGAATAAAAGACAATATTTAACTGATCCTGAGACATCACAGAGTCTTCTCAATTTGAAAAAGCAATCATAGCAAAAGCCATTCATAGATTTGAATTCTGAACTCAGAAAGTTTAGATATCTAATGGCTTGTATATCATAAACCACCATAGAATTCAAGGAAGTGAATTGGAAAACATGATTCAAATTTGATGGACAAGAGGTAAGAAGCCTTAAAATGAATACAAAACTAGGAAAATGTTTAAAAGCCTTATAACAGACAAATATCATATTTCTAGAATACACAAAGAACTTCTACAAAATAATAAGAAATAAGAGAAGGAAAGATATTTCACAAAAGGGGGAATAGAAATGATTAATAAACACACTATTAATACCTGAGGAAGCAAATTAAAATCAAAGTGAGATAAACTTTTATTTTGAGTAGATTGGCAAAGATTAAAATTCTGACAATGCTACATGCCGGTAAGGATGTGGAATTAAGGGAATTTTTAGTCATTGTGGGAACGTTAACTGTTTCAGTAACTCTGTTAAGTAATTCAGAGCTACCTTGTAAAGTTTCAGAATGTGCCTATGCTCTCACCCATCAGTTCCACCCCTAGAAATTCCTTCTCATGAACACCAGAGTACATGTAGAAGAAAGACCATGACAGCATCATTTGTGACAGAGAAAAACTGGAAACAAGCCAAATAATCACAAAAAGAACAACGAGTAAATAATTTGCATATAGTCACAGAGTAGAATACCACAGAGGAGTCAAAATTAATAAGCCAAGGTACATATGGACCTGGAAACATCTCAAAAAAAAAACCCCACAACAACAACATGGTCGATTGGAAAAGGCCACATGCAGGAACATTCAAGTAGTGTGATAACATTTACCTGGATTTCATAATTAATTCAACAAAAATTAACCATATAATGCTTATACCATATGGATTTGGAAAATTAGGGAATGATAGACATAAAATTCAGAATACCGTTTCCCTTGGGGAGAGGGAGACAAGCAGGGAGGCCACAGGAGCACAACTGCACTGGAAATAGTCTTTTACTTAAACCTGGTAAAGGGTACACAGGAGTTTATCATTTTTCTTAATCTGTCAAAAAATAATTATATATCCTTTTCATAATTGTCACGTTTCCTAACTTAAGTAAATATCTATAACAAAAATGTAGAGAAAACTATTCTACTTAAACAAAGCAAGAAAACCAACTTAATAATAAAGATAGATGGATATCACTTTGATGCCAATAAAAAAGAAAACATGGGGATATTTCATGAAACAAGCAATATTTTGGCAAAAACAATTCCTGCTCATCCTCTGAATTTAGCTCACTTTAATAAAAAATCATACTATTATACATGTATTAATAGCTGAAATAATAATTATAATTAGCAAGCTCAGAGATATTGCTTTGGAATTAAAACTGGTTCTCTTGTATAGCTAATTATTTTATTACATTCTATAGCCTAATAAATGAGATGTGTCATTGTTCAGCTTTCTAGGTCCCAACATATTGAATTCAGTTGCAATCTGATTTATTTCCCTAACATTCAAATCCATGCATCTTGGGACAGTCATTCTTTCATTTATGTTTGTTTGAGATTCTTTATCCTTAACACATTTTTCTGCTCTGTTTTCTAAGCTCTGTTTTTTTGCATTTCTAACTAGAGTATAGCTATGTACCTAACCATAACTTACAGGTAGCCATATAGTGGTGAAGAGCCCTATTTGAATCCTAACTCCCGAAATCCACCCTGCAAAATCATCTAAGCATTTTGTGTCTCTGTTTCCTTATCTGCAAAGTGAGAATAGTAGTAGTGCCATCCACATAGGATTGCAGGAGGATTAAGAGAATTAATACATATGAAGTGCTTAGAATAAGGCCTGCAACCAGTAAGTGCTATAGAAGTGTTTGCTATTATTATTATTGGTGCTGGTGGTGGTGATGACGGTAGCACTAGTAGTAGTAGTAGTAGTAGTAGTAGTAGTAGTAGTAGTAATAGTAACAGTAGTAGTAATGGAATGAGAGATATAAACAACTCTGTGTGTGTGTGTGTGTGTGTGTGTATGTGAAGCATCATAGCGTCATTTTATTAGTTAAAAATTTCAAAGATCTGGGGCACCAGGGTGGCTCAGTTGGTTAAGTGTCCGACTTCAGCTCTGGTCATGATCTCTCGGTTCCTGGGTTCGTGGGTTCGAGCCCCATGTCAGGCTCTGTGCTGACAGCTAGCCCAGAGCCTGGAGCCTGCTTCAGATTCTGTATCTCCCTCTATCTCTGATTCTCCCCTGCTCACGCTGCCTCTCTGTCTCTCTATCAGAAATAAATAAAACATTAAAAAAATTTTTTAGGGGCGCCTGGGTGGCTTAGTCGGTTGAGCGTCTGACTTTCGCTTAGGTCATGATCTCGCGGTTCGTGGGTTCGAGCCCCTCGTCGGGCTCTGTGCTGACTGCCAGCTCGGAGCCTGGAGCCTGTTTCAGATTCTGTGTCTCCCTCTCTCTCTGACCTTCCCCTGCTCACGCTCTCTCTCTCTCTCTCTCTCTCTCTCCTAGAAATAAATTTAAAAAAAAGTTTTTTTAATTTTCAAAGATCTTAAAATTCAGTTAGACTAATATGTGTAGAAATATATGTACATATTTCTCTTTGTATGATACATTCCTAGACATACCAATCTAACGGAGTACTTCAGTTCTTTGACATTTTGCACTACTAAAACAACACTATGCTACTTGAGACCCAGTCTGCGTATTTCAACTTGTTTCTATCCTTTGTTTCTATTGTCTAACTTCTCTGGGCAGAACATAAAGGGAAACAGGAAGAGGGGAAGACAGAGAAGTAAAGAGGAGACTTTTACATATATTGGTTCTATCTCATGTAATACCATTAAATAAATATTTGAAAAGGTATCTTACTCTGAGGAACTGATAGAATGTATTGCCTCATCAACATGAAGGATCTTCTAAATACAATCTGGCTATGTTTATAATCTAAAATCAGTCATTGTCATAGCAGTAATTTATGAGGTCATGTAATAGAAGAATTTTTCAAAAACAACCATATTATACAATGTCCTCAGTTTAAACTTGAAATTTTTTAGGTGCAGAAATTCTCAGAATAAAACAAAGCACGATGGAAGATTTTACGTCATGTAGAGCTTATAATTACTGTTGATCTTTTGGAAGTAGTAGCCATATTGTTTATGTGTTTCCAAAATAAAGCCTTCTTCACATGCAAATAAATACAAAATAGAATACCCAGTTCCTATGTGCCTTTTAACCTGGCTGATAGGCTTGCATTCAAGTACTCAAGTACATTTGACAGGGTTGAGAATGATCTAAAGGTGTGTAGAAACATTTTGTATATTACTGCCATGCAGATTACTTAGAAATGCATTCTTTTCAATAGCAAAAGCCAAAAAAAAAAAAAAAGTGGTCCAAGAAAGATACATTTTTAAGAAGATATTAAATTTGTTTCTCTGAAATAGTTTTATGTATAAAAGTTATTGCTATTAATATACAAGGTTGATATAATGTAATCACTAGAGTGTGTTAGAAATACAAACATTTTTTAATAAGGCAGATTCACTTATTGAAGTTATTACACATAAATACACCATTCTCATGAAGACTCTGCATGAAGCTCCATGTCCTAGATATTACTGATCAAAGAAGTGAGTATACCAAAGGAGCAGAAGTTATCGGTTACATTTAGTGACTGGTTTCTTTAAGTTCATATCTAGTCGAACAATAAAATAGTAAATTAAAGATTCTGCTAGGAAATTCCTGGTACTTAACAAAGATATTTTTAAAGTTATCTTCAACTCTCCAGTGGCTTGAAAACTCTAGAAGTCAGAAAAGAGGACACATCCACGGTTAGAACAACCATTAACAGAACATGGAAACTCCTTCCATAACAACACTCCAGCAATTGCCATGACTATTTCTCCCCTGCTCCTATGAGAATATTTCCAGAATGGAAAGCAAAATAGAAAGTAGGTATGCAAAGGAAAGGCAATAATAAATAAAATAATAAAAGGAAATATGCCAGAGCTTAGATGTTTAGGTAGAAAGGGCCCCCTCCAAGTGTGGAGCATGAATATTGATAGAAGGTGCACACATAGACATATCCTAGGGAAAATTCTGCATTGCAATATCATAAAAAATCCCATAAGCTGGCATAAGGAAAAGTAAATAGATTGTTCTGCAAAGGAAAGAAAATTATGCTGTCCTTTATTTCACATCTGCAAGATTAATGCTAGAAAACAATAAAACAATATTACAGCATTCTGGATAAAAAGAATTGTGACCATGGGGTTATAACCAGACAAATTTTATCCATGTATGTGGGCAAAAGAAAGGCATATTCAGACACATCAGGATTCAGAAAATATAGCACTCACTCCACCTTTTGAAAATACTTCTTGATGGATTACTCTGGGGAAATAAAATAAATCAGAATAAAATAACTGGCACATTTCTCAGTAGAATATTTTGAAACTCTTAAAAGAAAAACATAAACCTTGAGCATCAGAAAGGGAAAAGGTCTTCAGTTCATTAAGGGAAGGAATTAATATTAAAATAGTAAATTCATTATGGTTCATTTTGAATATCCAGTAATAGATACACATGTAGATGTAGATATAGATGACACTGATACTATCTGAATTCTGAGTATTGGTATGGTTAGTGCTTTTATTTTTCAGTGGGAAAGAAAGATAATAGACAAAAACACCTCATGCATTGGTAGATACCTGCTTATTTTTTAATTCCATCCAGCTTAATTAATAATAAATAGCATTTCACATCTGCTTAGGCCAGAACAGTACCTTTGAGACTTCTTATGAAGTTTGGGTCAGGGAAGCCATTCATTGGCCCAGCCTGGATTATCAAAGCTCTGATTTGGGGGTTTAGAGACCAATCTCCTGCCACATGTTGCTTTTCTTTGCATCTCTTTATATCTGGTTTTCTCTTTCTCAAGGACATTGCGGGAAGGGTAGTTAAGGTTGAATAAAACATTCAGCATTGCCAGGACCCTCCCCAAACACTATCACAAGGTCATCCGAATGTCGTCTAATGGCACTCCAAGCTGAGCCAGACATAACAGCCAGCTCCACATCTGAGACTTAGCGGGGAAAATGTCTTAGGCTCACCTACGTTATGTTCACCTTGATTTGTTTTCAAACTGGCAAACAATGATGAAAAGAAAAGTTAAAGATACAAGTGAGCGTCTACACAGATTTCTTGTCTTTGTAGTTTTTCCTCCACCCAAAGCAAGATTGAAGTTTGGTGGTCAAATGTCATCTTCACAGAGCTAGAAATGAGCCAGGTGAGGGGCCTCACCACCCTTTACACTCAGCTATTAAGCAAAGAGAGGGTCCCCTCTAGGATCCACCAGATTTTCTCTCTCCTTGTGACAGACCTGCTGGGGCCCAAACACATACAACTTCAGACTGTAAGGAACCAATTTTCAGCTCATGTTCAGCTCTTTCCTAATTCTTTCATAATTCAATTGCACAGAAACTTATTCACATCTTTGCATATACATCCCAAAGAAATAACCAAAAGAGAAAAATCTGTGATATGAAGATATTCACTGCATTGTTCATTGCAATAATGAAAGCGAGGAACAACTGTAATGTTTAATCATGTAAAAATAGATATACAAATAATGATACTACCACTCCATGGAATATTATGCAGCCATTGAAATGATAATTATGAAAATTTGTCACACTTTAGATATGTTTTTGACATAACTGAAGGAGAAAAAAGCAGAAAAAAGAGTACAAAATTGTACGTACCCTTATTATTTTAATTTTGCAAAATAGCTATATATAAAAACAACCAGAAGGGAACCTAAATATATGAGAATTTGGGGAGGGAAGGACAATATTCTGGTTGTTATTATTTCTAATTTGTTTTGTTTTTATTAACAGCCCATTATTTTCACTCAGAGATCTGTCTGATAAAACTTTTTTCAATTAAATTTTGAGTGCCTACCATATGTAAGTCATTGTACTAAGTGTATGCGGCAATGCAAAGATAAACATTTAAAATGCTCTTCCTGCCTATGGAACTTTTCATATGATTGGTGAAAAACAGATATATGTCATTTTTGCAAAGGATCAAAGGTGAGATACTCTCAGAATGAGGAAAGAAATACTTAAAATCCATTCTTGAGGGAGAAGATCACCTATAGGTAGAGGTCACCTCAAGACAAAACTCCTAAGCTTAATGCAGGAAAAACAGGACTTAATTCTAGCTGAACACAATGTTTCAAAATTCATAGAAGGAAAAACATCTGAGGAAATCAGAAATCAACAGAAAAGATTTATTTCGTATGGAACCATGAGAAAATGAGACCAATGAGGTAGAATGTGGGAATATCCATCCAGTATGCCTTAGAGGAAAGAAACTATTCCCAACAAAAGAGTGTGGTCCTGGGTCAGGTCCAGCCCTACAGTGGAGGTGGATACATTCCATTATCACTTGATGCTATTAGCTGCCAAGATTTTTTATTCACTGCCAACAAGCAGCTGATTATAGCCTCACTGTCTTTGGAACTTAAACAGAAGTGTATCCTTAAGATTATTAGGAACATTCTGATCTAGATGATGTTTTTGGTTTTAATTGAGAAATAATAAATTAGCATTGTGCTCTATATGGATGTGGTGATTACAAGCCACCTGTGAGGGACAAGTCCACATAGGATCCTGACAGCATGGGACTCTGCACCTGCAAAGCTGAGGAAAGTGACTCTCTGAGATAATTCTGCCCTCCTTTTCCCTGTCCCTGGGCCAAAGAACTTCCTTCAATAACAATCATGCTATCTTCCCTTCAAAATGCAACCTCCCTCACAATGTCCCAGAAAGTAGAGTGTATTGAGCCAAGGGCTAAAAGAGAGAAAATGAAAATCTATGATGGGGGCTTAGAAGAAGAGAAATCCACACCAGTAGAGGGAAGCATCGGGAGAGGTTAGGGCATGACTTGTGAGATTGAGGGGCTCTAGGAAATTTCGGAAGGAGTTCACATTAGTGATAAGCCTTTACAGGTAAATAAGTTTTTGCTACGTTGACAGGAAACACATTTTCATTTTCCTGAGGCCCGGAATTCAAGGAGTTAGTAGAAGAGTACATACTGATGACATGTGCAGTGAATTATGGAAACGGGCACTACAGCATGGTATTGTCACCGCTGCCACCACCACCATTCTATGACTGGGAAGCCAGCCTACAATGTAGAGACAAATGGAAAAACAAGAATTATAGCCACAGAATGACACCAAATCTAAAAATGAAAGTACAGTACCTAAAGTAGATTGCAATCTACTGTTTGGCAACTCTTAAATTAAAAGGAATATACAAGCAGGCAAGGTGGCTGGGTGGTTCAGTTGGTTAAGTGTCTGACTCTTGATTTTGGCTCAGGTCACGATCTCACAGTTTGTGAGTTCAAGCTCCGCATCGAACTCTTCACTGACAGCACAGAGCCTGCTTAGAATTCTCTCTCTCCCTCTCTCTGCTCCTCCCACCGCCAAAACAAACAAACAAACAAACAAACATTTTTATAAATAAATGAAAGGAAGATACTGAACTGCTCTCAAACATAGCAGGCATAAGAGGCAATGACGTTTTTGCCACTGCAAGATTTGTCAAAGTGCAGCATAGTATTTGGGGAATTTTACGCCCAATAGTGGTCAAGAAAAAGAAGGACAGTGTTGGGCCCTGGGGAGCTTTGATCTATAAGAGAAAATGACTTTCTCACTGCAAAACATACTCATATAGTTCAATCAACATGTGCTCAAACTGGATATTACAGTCTTACTAAAATATGTGTAGCAAATGAAAAGGAATATATTATAACGTGAACATTTTATGTCTTTGGTAGTATTCTTAAACTTGCAACCCAAGGTAGGTGTCTGAAGCAACTAAAAATACTATTAAGATGCTAAACAGGGAACATTGTGAAACATCAAGGCTCATCACTTACCCACCCACCTGCAGGATGTCTCTCCGTGTTCCCTCACATGGCAGAACCTTGACCCCGATTATTTTATCCACCTCATTTCCAATCAACATCCTCATTGATATAAAATATATAGTGAAGAGGGAACTCTTTCAGCATCTGCTTTCCCATAAACCTTTTATCTGTTTAAGTCTCTAAATTCACTAACATGAAAAATATTTTGAAGAAATTATCATTCCAGATCATTCTTTATTGCCATCTGGAAATGACTTCTGCAGAGAGGATGCCTAACTCTTACTTACTTCTTTGTATTTTCTCCATGCTTGAACTTCTGAAAATGTATATTACAGGTGCCCTTTTTCTAAAAGCCATGATCGTGATAAAGTGTATATATAGCCTTGATAAGATAAATTTTGTGAATTTGTAAATACTTTATAGACTTAAATGTTATAATTTCGAGTTGTGCTTCATCCAGGATTGCATTGGGAGTTCTAAAATCCATAATTTTTAAACATGTAGAAGTCAGAATCAGTCTTTCTGTCACATTGAAAAGTTATGGTAAATAAAGCTAAAAATGCAAGATAGCGTCTTCCCCCCACCACCATCAATTGATGTTAAAAGACATTATTGCTTTCTCTCAGGATTATTTTAGTGTCTTAATTACAGTAAATTAGAATAATTAGAGAGAAATTATATGAACCCTACAATTCCCCCAAAGACTTTATCCTGCCTTTTAGTCAGATAATGAATGTTAATATAAATAATTGATATGTTCTGAGTACCTTCAAGTCTTCATACCTTGCATTTTCCTTTTTAATTTTGCTCCAGATAGTGAACCATGTCAGGCATTATTTCTTTGCTCTAAAAAGCACTAATTAAGCTTTTGGCGAACCTGATTGCAAATAAAGCAACTCCACAGTAACAAAGAGGCTTATGCATTTTTTTTTAATCTTCCTGGACTCAACTATGGGCAAAATCTTTCCAACAGATGTAGCTAATGCTTTTTGGTTCTCTTTGTTTTCATGAACATATTGCTTAATGCTTAAGGTTTTTGCAAAATGTATTTGGTTACACTTTAAACAAGATGGTATTGTCCAACAGCATAATCAGAAACCATCGTCAAACAGGTAGAGTATCAGTGAGAACTGAATATTCAATATTTAATATCGACCAGCACGTGAGGAGTACATATGACGTGTCAGGCTCTTTTCTGGGTGCTGGCAATAAGGTGGAGTGCTGTACATATCATATTACCTTTGCCCTTGAACAGTTCATGAGAAATGGCAGGTGTGATGTGCTTTACCAAAAGGGAAAAACAGAATGTGACAAAGGGGACCTTGCTGGTCTGAGGCTCTGCTGAGAAAGGAATAAGTCAGCAGAGCAGGGAATATGGCATCCCCAGAGACTTACCAGTAAAGGACACAACGTGTGCGAAGGTGTGGAACAGAAAGAGAACATGTTTGGCTCCAGGGACAGAGAGAACTCGGGTGTATCAGAAACACACAGTGAGGGACGTATTTGGAGTGAGATTAGTCTGGAGGGAGAAGGGAGAGCCCAGGCAGGTGAGGCCTCAGAGTCTTTAGTGTGCCTCTTAGGAACAAACGCTCATTCTCAGGGGAAGTAACAGAAATTCAAGCAAAAGTAAAACTGAAGTACCATCTTGCACATAGCACACTTAGTTTGGGGAGAAAGAAACTTGGAAGATACCTTTACTTATAACTTACACGCTAGTACCACCATCTTCTCTCCACTTATAGATGAATGTCCAAATATAGGTTACCAAAGTGTGTGGCCACTGGAACGTTGCTGCACTCGGCTAAGCCTCAGTTTACACATCTGTAAACCTGGCATGAAGATATCTACTTCAGAGAGCTGTTGAGGATACTGAATGAGGTAATGAGTGCAAAAGGCCCAGTCCACGGTGACTGACTGGCACATGGTATGTTATGATGCCCACAATAAATGCTGTTTCCTCTCAGCCTTGTTCACATTCATTCCTACATGTCCAAGATGCCAGAGGTGTGTTCTGTGAGACCCTGGTCATTAACCCTCCGATCTAGTTAGGCACAGGCAAATCCCTGAGCAAATACTCAGCCTTCCCTACCATACCTGCCACTTAAAGCTTTTAAAGTATCAGAGGGCCCATGTTATTGGCATAGCACGACACCATTTTCACCCATCTGTGCTGCTGAATCCATACATCCCCTCTGCTAGCAACAAAGGATAAAGTAGAAAGAATAGAAGGTAAATAATTCAGTGCCTTCTTGTAGTTCTGATTTTATCATTGGAATGCCTATATAATTTGTTATTCAATTAAGGACACTTTTGAGAGTAAAAAGGGGACACTCTTGGTAATTATTCCAGGACAACAGGGAAAATCTGGAATATATAGTCACTGTAACTGTAATATACATCAAAAGCAGTGATAGTGAGGTACATTCTGTACTGATCAATTGTGGTCAAGAGAGTGAAGAAATAATTATTAAAATGTTAGTAAATTCTTGCTTTCCAGATTTTGCTTTAGGTGTCATTAATAATTGGGAAACATGAAAGTTACAAAATATCAGACAGATCCAAGTCTAAAAATAATTTCTACTCGACTCTCCTACTTCTATCATTCTGATCTAAAGGAATACATTTTACTTCATTTTACAATTTTAGATTGACATTGGTGTCCACTATAAATCCTGTGGGTTGTTAAGTCCTAGTAACAGGTGCTAGTGAATATTGTTATGGTCGCTGACCTCTTAATATTACTTTAAAAACAAAAAAAAAAAGAGTGCTCATTTCATGCTCATCTGCAGGACAATTATTTCTATAAAATAAAGAATGGATTTGGGTATTGCATGATCTTTTTAAATTATGGTGATAAATGACAACTTTTTCATGCAATAAACAGTGTTCATTTACTGAGCAATACAGCAGGCAATGTGTTAAGTGTTGGGTGAGCAAAAGACTCAGACCACATCCTAGGTAAAACTCCAACTTGAGAGGCATGCAGAAAAGTGGCTGTCTTATCACAGTACACTTTGATAAAGAGAAGATGTGAGAGCTCAGAGATTGTATTTGAGAAGTGTCTAACTCAACCTCACAGTCACCAAGACTATTCAAAATCTATGTTCTCACTCAAAGTAAGAGGAATATTTAGCTCTGAAAAATGGAGCAGGTGCAGAAGATATTGAGAGCAAGAAAAGCATGTGCACAGGTACAGAGACAGCATGGATGTTACAGGACTTCACGGGGGAAAAGTCACATCTGGTGGATGCTGAGATTAGTTGCTATCCCTTCAGCTGGATGAAGAAGGAGAAGACCCCAGGTCCGGACCAACTTCTTGTCCAGATACCCTCATGTGAGCAACCCAAAGTTCTGGGGAGACAATCCTATTCTTTGAATGGCAGCTCTGAAACTCTACCATGAAAATGATGCACTTTAAAGAAAATATACAAACCACTACCTAAGTACAAGGGGAATTGGAAAAATGTATAATCAAAATATCAATCAAAGACAACTCAGAAAACACCTGGGAAGGAACTATCTGATTTCACTGGCAATGTTTATCATGAGTTAATGAAAACAGAGATTATCCCTTAAAAGCCTTGATACGTATGATCTGGAAAAGTTCTAAACAATCTAAAAACGTTGTCTGTTTTAAAACACTGCTTTTAGGGGCACCTGGGTGGCTTAGTCGGTTAAGTGTACGACTTTCGCTTAGGTCATGATCTCGCGGTTCGTGGGTTCGAGCCCTGCGTCGGGCTCTGTGCTGACTGCCAGCTCAGAGCCTGGAGACTGTTTCAGTCTGTGACTCCCTCTCTCTCTGACCCTCCCCTGCTCACGCTGTCTCTCTCTCTCTCTCTCCTAGAAATAAATAAAAATATTTAAAAAAAATAAAAAATAATAATAATAAAACACTGCTTTTAAGGCATGATGCTTTGCTTTATGTCTGAATATACAAAAGTTGATTTGTTCCCTATATACATTGCATTCTATATAATAAATCTCATGCTATAATACAGAAAGCTTAGACTGTAATTACTCATCTCCCACAAAAATTCCAGTGGCATTCCCATGGATAAATACCACTAACTAAATTACACAAAGATATATGGCAAGAGACACGAGTGAGTCAGTGTCTCCTTGGCCTCTTCTGAGTCTGCTGTCTTATCCATAAAATGAGAGGTGTGAACTTAATATTTTCTTTACTTCTATTTTCAAAATTCTAAACTACAGGGGTTATGTGTAGAAGAAACAGGATGGATTTTTTAATGTATTACAAATAAACCTGAATTAAGACCCTAAATGAATAGATAATAAGATAAAGTTAGTAATTTTGTTCTCAGATTTATATCAAACTTACTTTATTTCACTAACATCTTCTGAACACTTGCTCCATGTCTTAGATACTAGAAATACAGTGAAAACCAAAATCCTCATTCTCCTTTGCCTAATAGAGTTTATAGTCTAGAGACAGGTAGATCTGAAATGAATGAACAAAGGAATGTATATACTATGTGTCATAATGGAAGAGTAAGAGGCTAGGGGAGAGGCCTGACTTAGATTGGTGAATGAGAAAACTGTCCCAGATATGAGCAAACTCCCTGGGACAAGAAAGAAAGAGCAAGGAATATATGGGAAACTGGAAGAAGCTGACTGTGGCCACAGCAGGATGAGAAGGGGGAAGGCAATGGAAGATGAAGTTGGGAAGGTGGACAGGGTCCACATCACGCAGACCNGGGGTGGGAAGTGGACACACTATCAGTGTGATTTTCATCCTTAGTGCAATGTGACTTCAATCAGGTGAATTAAACAAGGAAATTCTGTGATTCTCTGTGGCATTAAGATAATTACTTTGGCTCTGGAGTGGAGAAAGAATTGAGGAGGGGGTAAAGCACAAATAGACAGAAGGTTTAGATATCTCTGTAAAGATGGCTTGCCAGAGGGTGGCAGTGAAGATGAGGAAAAAGTGGGAAATTTGTCATGTATGGTGAAAGGGATAATAACACAAGTGCTCTAATAAAATGATCTTCAGTTTTCATAGTCTGAAAAGATGGGGGTTTTTTTCTCTCATCTTTCTCTTATTTTTAAAGCCATTCAGATAAAAGTTGAAAATAACTGCTTTTGCATTTTTGCCCTCCACAGAGAAAAGAAATCTCACACACACACACACGCACCACTTTTCCAAACTATGAGGCAAATGAAATGTTCCCACTTTCACACTTTAAATCCTTCTATGGGATAGATATTTTCTGTCTCCATCACTCTCTCTNTTGTCATGTATGGCGAAAGGGATAATAACACAAGTGCTCTAATAAAATGACCTTCAGTTTTCATAGTCTGAAAAGATGGGGTTTTTTTTCTCTCATCTTTCTCTTATTTTTAAAGCCATTCAGATAAAAGTTGAAAATAACTGCTTTTGCATTTTTGCCCTCCACAGAGAAAAGAAATCTCACACACACACACACACACCACTTTTCCAAACTATGAGGCAAATGAAATGTTCCCACTTTCACACTTTAAATCCTTCTATGGGATAGATATTTTCTGTCTCCATCACTCTCTCTCTTTCAGAGATGAATAGACATGCATTATAACTTCTCATGATTACAAGTCACCAAAAGACTATGTTTATCAACACAAAACATTTTTAGACTAATATTAAAAACTATTGATATTTCTATTTGCATAATATCAAAATCCTTTCCCCCTTCTTGAGCTCTCTATATTATTTGTAATTTTAGCAAATTAGCGGATACTGTTAGCAAAACATCTGATGTCTTTCATTTTTCAATTTCATCAGCATCACTGGTGAATCACTAATTATCACGCTATCGGTCAGCCTTGTATGTTGGTGAGACAGCCAAAGCCTTCACCCCGAAACCAATCATGCCACCTCACAGCTGGGAAGCCAGAACAGAGGACACTGCCTTGTGTCTGTAAAAGGTATTTTTTGTTTTAGTTTGGTTTGGTTTTTTGTTTTTTTTGCAGTGCATGTATTTCCCACACAACACATAAAGGGGAAATATTTTTCTAGAGATATATTGCTATTCAAAAATCAGTTTAAATGTGAATATGTTTAATCCATCTTTCAAGTATGATTTAACAAAATATAAGTGTACCATATATTTAAAACAAATAAAGAAACTAATCAGTTTGGGGCACCTGGGTTGCTCAGTCGGTTGAGCTTCCGACTTCGGCTCAGGTCATGATCTCAGGGTTGGTGGGTTCAAGCTCCGCATCAGACTCTGTGCCGACAGCTAGCTCAGAGCCTGGAGACTGTTTCAGATTCTGTGTCTCCCTCTCTCTCTGACCTTCCCCTGCTCACGCTGTGAGAAATAAATAAAAATATTTTAAAAAGCTAAAAAAAAAAAAGAAAAACTAATCAGTTTGGCTCTTAACTTGGAATGGAACTAAAAGAAAGTGTGCCCCTACACATATACTGCAGGTCTCTAAATCTAGGTCTGTAATCATTTCTGACATTTTACCATCTCAAAGTTTATTATGTCTAGACTGCTTTTCTTCAAATAATCAAACTCTCTGCCCCAATTTATACTGTGCATAGGTGGTTAATCTTCAGATTTTAATTGCAACCTGAGCATATATTTTAATCTAATGTATTGTCTTACATTTGGAGGCATTTCACATCTTTCACTTAAAGGTAAAACTGCAGGCAGTTTATGTTTCCATCATGAATCTTCAGTTTAGATTTGACGTTTCCTACTAAAATACTAAAGATAAGTTTTGTCACCATGTTATCTACAATCTAATGAATTTTAAAACATTTTATTCAGGTGTAAGAGGTGTACAAAGCAAATACATCTATGTAATCACTAATAAGATCATAAAAATATTACTAGCTCCCAAAAAGCCCACCTTCTTCTGAGTCCATGTCATTAACAGCTTCAGCAGAAGTAACTACTATCCTGATTTTCATCATCACAAATTAGTTTTGTATATTTTTAAAAATTTTTTTACCTTTTATTTATTTTTGAGAGCAAGAGACAGAGCACGAGTGGGGGAGCGGCAGGCAGAGAGAGAAAGAGAGAGGACACAGAGAGAGAGAGAGAGAGAGAGAGAGAATCTGAAGCAGGCTCTAGGCTCTGAGCTGTCAGCTCAGAGCCTGTCACAGGGCTCAAATTCATGAACCACAAGATCATGACCTCAGCCAAATTTGGAGGCTCAACCAACTGAGCCACCCAGGTGCCCCTAATTTTGTATATTTTTAATGGCTTATAAATAGAACTATACATTATATATTCATTGGATTTCTTCCTTCAACATTAAGTTTGAGAGATTCCATCATGTTGTTGTGTGTAGAGTAACTCATTTGTGCTCAATACCGTATATTATTCCATTGTATGAATATACTGACTTTTATATGTTCATTTTGCAGTTAAATGATTTCTAGGTATTTCCAGTTTGAGGCTATTAACAAATTCTTGCAATTTTTGGTGTATATCTGTGTGCATTTGTTCCTCTTAAGTACATACATAAGAATGAAATTGTTGGATCAAATGGTAACAGTATGTTCAGGTTTCTTTTGTTCTTTGTTTTTTTGGGTTTTTTTTTACATCCTGCTAAACAATTTTCCCAGTAGTTTACCATTTTAAATCACCATGAGCTGTGGTGAGAGCCAGTTTTTCTTCACATAGATATTTAAATAGCTCAGCACCATTTACTGAAGAGGCCATCTGTTTTCCACCAAACTGCAGTGTCATTTTTTAATGCATATGACTTAATGTGTTTGAACATATGCATGCACCCACAAAACCATCGCCATAATCAAGGTAATAAACTTGGCTATCATCCCCAAAAGATTCTTCTTGTCTCTACCCTTTTTGTGTGTGGTAAGAACACATAATTTGAAATCTACTTTCCTGACAAATATTTCAGTGCACAATATAATTATTAACTATAAGCACTATGCAGTACATCAAATCTCTAGAATTTATTCATCTTGCATAAGTGAAACAATATATTAGCATTGAACAATACTTTAGCAATATATTAGCATTCCCTATTTCCCTCTCTCTCTAGCTCCTGGGCACGAGCATTCTACTCTCTGCTTCTATGAGTTTGACTATTTTGGATACCTCTTATAAGTAAGGCATCCAAAATCGTGGAGTATTTGTCCTTCTGAGACTGGCTTATTTCACTTACCGTAATATTCTCCAGGTTCATGCATGTTGTTCCATATGGTAGTATTTCCTTCTTTTTAAAGGCTGAACAATATTCCATGGTATATCTCATATTTTTTATGATTCACCTGTTAATAAACATTTGTTTCCATATCTTGCCTACTGTAAACAATACCACAATGAACACAGGAGGGTGGATATCTCTGTGAGATCCTGATTTAGTTCTTTTGGGGATATACTCAGAATATGGTAATTCTGTTTTTAATATTCTCAAGAACCACCATACTATTTTTCATAGCAGCTGCACCATTTTACTTTCTCACTAACAGGGGCAAGGATTCCAATTTCTCCCTATCTCACCAACACAAAGCTTGCATCATATATAGTTCTCCATCCTTTTAATCTTAACTTTTACTGTTTGCTCATATTTAAGTTGTATGTCATATAGGAAGAATTAAGTAATTTTTTTCGTTTTCATCCACCAATAATCTTTGCCTTTGAATGGGAACATTTAGACTTTTCCATTTAATGTAATTATCAATATATTTAGATTTAAATCCACCCTATTATAGCTATTTTATAGGTTCTTGATTCTTTTCCTCTCTTCTTTGAAAATAAACATTTTTAAATATCAATTTTCTCCTTGATTAGCTTGTTTATCTATTGATCTTTTAATATCTTCATGATTAATATGTGCTTCCTTGACTTATTGTGATCTAATATATATTAGTACTAATGTAACTTGCCTGACAATACTATGGCTTTAGAACTTTTAACTCTATATATATCCCTCATGTCCTAGGTTACTGACATCATATATTTTAGTTACATAAGTAACCTACAAAGTATATATTTAATCAAATATTTAACATGCATTGTGACTTTATATGACCTAATTTCTATTATTCTGTACATGTAAAACTCATTTAGATTTACCTCTATACTTACTCTAGGGATTTGCATAGTTCCCTACTCCTTGGAAGTTCCTGAATTCTACTTTTCATCTTCCCAGGGCAATGAGATTCTTGATGGTTCTACCTATTTTCTTAGTCTCTTACATGAGCTTTTCACTTGGTTTACCATAGGTATAGGTCACATACAAATCATCAAATGTCTGAAGGCGAAAAACAGGGCTGAGGTTGGACTATCTTCTCTGTGCTTCCATTTTCTCGGGAATCTTGGTTTGGCTGCCACAGTAGCCATGATCTCTCACTACTGTCTCCCCAGTCCCTATGAAAACTACTAAAAACTCTGCTTAGCCACTGTTCTCCGTTGGATTCCTGCTTGGTGCCTCTCTGTCTTTTCCTGTCCTCAGTTTTAGAATAAAAACAACATAGAATGTCAAACTCACATCCCTGAGTTTCCTTTTCTAGGATTTTGCCTCCTTATACCTTTGAAGTTCATGGATCCCTTCAAACATATTTTGTTAAGTTGAGTTTAACTACTTCTGTGTCAAAAGGGGATTGAATAGGTTGCAAGCTATTCCATCATATCAGAAAGTGGAAATCTCCTGATTTCTCTTATGAGTTATTAACACAATGCTTTTACTTTCTTGGGGGAAAGAGAGATTGTTGAGAGAGTTATCAGATATTTATCCCAAAATATATTACATATATTTTTGTACTAACTTTGTTACAAAGTTTAGTCAATTTGGTAATAGAACCATTTCTTTGCTGCCTCTTTATATTTGTAAATTATGTGAGTAGGAAGAGATTTTTTTTACACATCATGTGGCTTACTCAGATTTGTTCATTTTACAGAAGAAACTGAGGCCTAAATAAGTTAAGGAATTTTGTCTGTCATATATTACTTATTAGCCAATCCAAGACTGGAACATAGGATTTGAGATTTCTGGTAAAGCACACTTTTCACTTGTTTCAGAAGGTTTCTTGGCCAAAGAATCAGATATACTTCTTTCATCTTACAAGATTATTTTAATAAGACAGTGAGTGAGATGTTCATAATTTCTGGAAACATGCATCAGCCATGTGAATTACTGACTTGATCACTCTTATTTTCCATTGAAGTTAATATTCCATTTTAATCATGTATTATACACATCATTTTCTCAAGTCTTTGCTGCTTTTGTTATTTTCCTTGAGTTTTTAAATGTATCCAAGCCACTAGAGACTATTTCTTATTTTAAGGGGGAATCTCAATGAGTTCTTTCCTAGCTAAGTGCCTTATACATGACTTAGTAATTGATTTTCTCCATTATGCTTTAGAAGATTGCCAATAATTTCCTTTTTCATTGAAATGACTTACCAATATGTTTTCCTATTCTCTAATAGAAATACTGCAAGAAAGCAAGCATGCAAAATTATTTAAAAACATAATATTTAAAAACCTTAAAAAAAACCACACACATACTTTGGATATCTTCCATGATATAATTTACATAAAATATTTCCCGGGAATGAAATGCCCCAAGTACTGAGGTACTATGCTTTCCTTGTGACAGTTTATAAATGTCTCCTTTCCCCCCAGATTGTCACATGGCAAATGTAAGAAGGGAGATGATTCATCTTCAGAAATACCAAATAAAAGCTGTGCTGTCTAGGTAACAGTAGGTTTACAACCTATTGGTAATATATGTGAAGCGCCCCGCACCCCATAATAGAGACCCAAACCCTTGGACACTTCACTTCCTGGTTCTTCTTCCCTTTTCCATTTTGCGGGCTTTTTTTCATGGGCTTTGCCTGAACATGTGCCAAAGAACAAAGGAGAGACTGAAAGTCTCTGCATCACGGGGCGCCTGGGTGGCTTAGTCGGTTAAGCGTCCGACTTTCGCTTGGGTCATGGTCTCGCGGTTCGTGGGTTCGGGCCCCGCGTCGGGCTCTGTGCTGACTGCCAGCTCAGGGCCTGGAGCCTGTTTCAGTCTGTGACTCCCTCTCTCTCTGACCCTCCCCGGCTGACGCTGTCTCTCTCTCTCTCTCCTAGAAAAGAATAAAAATATTAAAAAAAAAAAAGAGAAAGTCTCTGCATCACCTCAGGAAATGTACATTTGTTCCAATTAGACTATGTTTTGCCTTATGTGGGCATAGGCAACTTCTGGGTAAGGCTGTAACCTCTGTAGTACTCAGCCAATGAGAAATCAGGGGAGGGAATTGCACACTAGGAGATAAAGGGTCTGCCGTAACGGTCCTGAGTGTGTCTGTCCATCAGACACCTGCTCTTGTAAGAATGTTGATTAAAGCCTGGTTTCACAAATTCTCTTTGTCCCTCCCATGATTGGGTCAGTGGGCTTATTTCTCGCAGCAAGTTTCAAGATCCTTAGCCCCCTTGGTAAAATTATCTTTCATGCAATAAGCTTCATCCAACTAATATGCATAGATTATCCTCATTCACATAAAAATATAGAGGGTATAATTAATGACATTCAGTTATTCTGAGATACATATCTTTAAATATTTTGTCATCTCAAATCAGAATGTACCTTACAATTACTAGCTGGCCACATTTAATTGGCATCATTTAAGAAATATTTAGTGACCCATAAAACAATGGTGTATCTTATATTCAGTATGGTAACCCACAGTGGACTAACCTCAGTTTTAATAAAGCACAGAGTTCTGCAAAAACAGTCAGATGTGATAGATATATTTTTCAACTAGATGGTCTTTACCTACATGCGTTTGTCTTTTGGGGTATTTTTTTCTGTAATTTGTTGAAAACAAATTCAGAAGTATATCGCTTTGTTATATTTCTATCCCCAGAAACTTCATATTGATTCTGAGTTTCAGCTAGGAAGGGTCTCCTTTCATGCTCTTATGTCCCTTTGGTTATCAATTACTTCTGAATCTTTCCACATGCCCCTCCTCCTGTTCCTGCAGCAACAAAAAGTTTCCTATTATCTTCCATTTCAGTGATCAGAAAGCTGCTTTCCACCCTCTCTCTCCTCCACTCCCTTCACATCTCCTACTATTTTCTTGGCTTTGAAATAGGATGATAAGAAATGCTTTCATAAGAAATGTGTGTACTTCACAATGTTCTTGTGAAGATCAACTATGTGAAGACTCTCAACAGATATTAAATTTGATACAAAGACAATCATTTTGGTTATTTTATTTTATTTTTACCATATCGGCCGCGCCTGGCACAGAGCTTGGTTTGAGACCTCCTGCTCACTGCTGGGATTCAGGCAGGTCCAGGCATGTTTAGCGAACTGATAAGATAGGCCTTTCGGAAGCCTATTTACAAGGCTGGGGAGACTCCTAACAAAATTCTTGAGTTATATCAGTTCCTGGGGTTCAGACATATCTGAACATGTCTGACAAACAGATGGGTGTGTAAGCAGGAATCTGAAAACTCTTTTCAGAAAACCCTATGCTACATTAGAAAAAGCCCCAAGGGATTTAAATCAATACAAAGTTCAGTTGTTGATGAGGAAGAAGGATTCTGAACCCAACATTGTGGCAGCAATTCAAACCTATCCTTAGTCCTGACCGCTGGAGGCCCTGTCATCAGAACAGCAAAGCTTTTAATTAAAATAATCCCTCTTAAGAAAATAATAATCCCTCTCACAAAGCTAACTGCGCTTTGAAGACAAAAGAATTAGAAGGAGGAGCGAGAGGAAGAGGAAGAGGAGAAGTTCAAACATTACCCAGCAGTTTAGCAAACATATTCATGGATAGAGAAAAAGCAGGAGATTTCAAATGTCAAATCCCCTACCACAAATCTCCCTTCCTACAAGCTGGCTGCCCTGTGTCAGTCTTCCTGCTTGTCACAGAGCAGTCTTTTTCAAACCTAACTCTCATTTTTCTATTACCCTGTTGAATACCTTTCTATGACTCGCCATTTAGCAAAGTTTCCAATTCTTTCGCCTGTCCTACAAGGCCCATCATGATCTGTCCCAGACTAATTGTTAACTCATAAAATAAGAATGGCATGAAGTGGAAAGCATGATACAAATATTCACCATAAGAACTATAAAACTGGATGCTATATTAGAATTTGGGAAAATACATTGCAACTTAAATAGAAGCCACATTTCTTTTTTTTTCTTTTTAGGTTTTCTGATTCAAATATCAGTATTATACTGACATGGTAAACTACACATTTAGCCACAAATTTTGCTACTTTCAATTCACAGAAGACCTTAGCAAAATAATACTGGCATTATTGTTGTTCACTTTTCATCCTTGATACAATTTGTTGTGAAAGTGACCTTTTCACATTGCGGTTTTTTACCATGAGACTCAAAGTAGAATGCAAAATTGCTTCCACCTAAGGCAAAGCCAGCTGAATCTTATTATGATGATGACATGATAAAGGCCTGATAGTTAAAATGCCCTTTGTCTTTGTCCTTTTTTTTCTTCTTTCAAGTTAATATCACCATTTTCAGAAGATTCTATTTTTCTGTTGTTTGCTTCATTTTTTTTTTAAAGGATCACTGCTCATTCCTATTATTGTTATTTGAGGTATACAAAGTCCTCAAAGAAAAATGGGCTTTTATAATGTAGGGGAGGAAAAATGATTTTTCCTCTACTCTCCTAGGGTTTTGACTGAGACCCCACCACCACCATCTCCATGATAAAAGAGAGATTAATAGGAGAAAAACAAATGAAATTTAGTAACATGTACACCTCCTAAATACATGAGAGATGCCTAGGAAAAGTGAGTAACTCCCCCAGATGGCCTAAGCCACCACCCTACATACCATCTCCAGCTAAAGGAAAAAGATGTTGAGGGGTGGGAAGCCAGATTTTGGAAGCTATCAGAAAAAGCGCAGTAAACATTGAGCATGGTTGTTACACAGACTTAAGTTGTGGCTTCACTGATAAGGTTTCCTAGAGATTTAGTCTCTCCTCTTCTGGGTAAAGACACCCTTACAAATGGGATTTCCTTAACCAAAGTGAATGTCTCTTACAAAAGGGTAACTTCTCCAATTTCACAGCGTTTCCAGGTCTGCTGTTTCTTAAAAATAATCAGCCTAAAATAAACCTCATGCCATAGAGGCATATTTTGGGATAGCAAATTCTGCTCCCCTTCAAGAACATTCAAATGTGACTTCTCTATGCAACTTATTTTGTTATTAATACTAGAGAAAATAAGATTTTTTCACCAGAAATGTTACTTTTAATGGAAAGTATTATATTTAACAGCATTCTTCTTTTAAATCATTTTCATGTATTTATAACTTTTTATTTTTTTTATTTTTTATTTTTTTTATTTAAATGTTTTTATTTATTTCTAGGAGAGATAGAGAGAGACAGCGTGAGCAGGGGAGGGTCAGAGAGAGAGGGGGTCACAGACTGAAACAGGCTCCAGGCTCTGAGCTGGCAGTCAGCACAGAGCCCGACGGCAGGGCTCGAACCCACGAACTGCGAGATCATGACCTAAGTGAAAGTTGGACGCTTAACCGACTAAGCCACCCAGGCGCCCCTATAACTTTTTAATCAATTTTTCCTGTTACATTAAGTTTAACTTCATAAGAAAAATGTTTCTTTTAACAATCCAGGAGATTTTGCTTATAAACAAAGGTGTTGACATATAACCGAGGGGTTATCCATAAATCCAAGAACAAGTTTCAAGGCCCTTTTCTAAGTGAAGTGTCAGTCAGGATTTTGTTTGCTTGAAAGAGAAAAAATCATAATGGAAAGTAAGCTCAGCAGAATGGTGATTTTAAGAAGAATCTGGGAAGCTCACATAATGGAAGGAAGGAACACTGGACCCAAGCAGCTCCTGGAGCCCCAGAAATGCACTGGGGTGCCTCGCCCTTTGTCCCTTAGGGAGCTTATAGTGACCACCATGAAGGACCTGTCACCTCCTATTCTCCAACCTCAGACACTTCCCATCCCCAGGCTCCTCCTCTTACAAAAGCCCTACCTTCCTCAACCTTTCCTGCCTCATCCTCCTCAACATGTCTCTACCTTGAACCTCTCTCTGCTCCCACCTGGAGTAATAGTATAATCTTCCCACCTCCCTCCTCCCTGCAAAAGTTCCTCTTGTGACAAATGGGCATGCCGGTTGAGAACAGCTTCATCAATAAAGTAATTATTTAACTATGTAGTTATTGAGTGATAAAATAATCATTTAACTACATAGGTATGCAGTAACCACTATGTGGTGGCTCTGTGCCAGGGCTTGAGGCTAAAACAAAAAGGAAAACCACAGGTGTTTAACACTTCAGTGGAAGAGAGGAACATTATTAAATTATTACACAAAAGGACTGTAGCAGCGCCTGCTACTTGTCCTCCAGTATAATTTCCTTCATCTCCATGATAAATGAGTTTTTCTCCAGGCAGAATAAACATTATATTTTCCAGACTCACTTGTAGCTGGAAATTATCACACTATAAAAGGAGAGGAGGGGTTGACCTTCTCTTCTCCTTTCCCCTGGCCTGCGGGGAAGGCATGTGTACATGATGGCCATCTTGGGCAGTGCACAGGAGGGCTATGTCCCTTGGGTGATTGAGGAACCAGGTAGCAGGAGCTGTGGCCTTGCAAGGCCTCATGGATCAAGGCTGCTCTTCCAGCCTTGGGACTGCCTCCCTACATGCTGTTACAGCAAAGAGAAATAAGTTTCCCTCTTATTTAACCCACTGTTATTTGAAGTCTCTATTACATGGAATGGGGAGAAAAAATATATATATTAATAATACTAGTATGTATTTTCAGACTGTAATAAATTCTATGAAACAAGGAAGCAAGGAATCTGACCTTAGAAAGATTAAGGAAGATGTCACCCATTCAGTTATTATTAAAAGAAAATTAACCTACTGTCCGTGAAGTGCCAGGCACTATTTTGGGTGCTAGGCATGCACAGTGAACAAAATTCATGTTCTCAATGGGCTTACATATTAGTTCATAAAACAGGCAATCAATCCATCAGTAAATGGGTAAAAATATAAGTAGTGATAACGTTACAGAAAAAAACAAAGCAACATTAGAGGAAAAAGAGAGAAGGAGGTGCTGTTTGGAGTAGGTTGGTCAAGGAAGGCCTCTCAGAGGTGGTGATGCCATTTGGGCAGAGATGAAGGGAGAGAGTGAAGATTCTGGTGATGATCTGGGGAAACTGTCCAGGAAGAAGGAACAGGCAGTGCACAGACTTTGCTGTAGATGGGCACTTGAAATGTGAGAAGGCCAGTGTGACTGAGCCATATGAGTAGATTGACTTTCTATAGCCCAACAGATGAAACTTACTGAGCATGTTACGATTTTTTTGGTGCAGTTCATGTGACCTAAGTTTTGCTACCTTGAAAACAATTGCTTAGAGAAGCAGAAAAATACCAAAAACAAACAAACAAAAAGGGAATATATTATACTGACTTTAAACTACTTGGAAATTATAAATGATGACAGATTGCTAAATAATATTCAACCTCTGCCTTAACACGTTGCCATTATTATTAAGCCTTACACATATGGGCATCCATTAAATGAAGTGTGTCACTCAACATGAAAGTGTCTTGAGGATCAATCTTCTGTAGATTTTTCCAGGATTTGGTTGGGTAGTAATGGAAATGGAAGGTGCATTTCTTTCAACCTATGAAAGATAAGTCATCTATTTTCAAGAAATAATGATAAAGGCAATATTTAGCAGACAACACATGCATAATGCAGTTTCAAGGGTTCTTGGACACTCAGTGCCTTGGGACCTCAGAGTCTAAAGCTGACAATGACTCCAGAGGACTTTGGAAGTCAGAAGATTTGAGCTTCCTCTGCTTTCTTCCCACCAACTCACTCACTTCTCCTCAACTCCCCACTGCCAATAAATTGCAGTAAATAAGAGAATGTCCAGATAACAAAAAAGAGCATTAGCAGAAATCTCTGGCTTCCTATGACATTTACGAAACTAAGAATATTGCATGGATTTTTTAAAATTAGATTTTTAACATAATCTTATACTGAAAGTGCTTTCAAGAGCTCTCTATAAGATATATTTCCTCAAATATTCTGCCCAAAGCAGCATTGGGGGAAATAATTAACTGCATACAATGTCACTGCCAACACTCTGCAACCATCTTTCCTCTACCTAAAAGCACCTGAGAATCTCATGGCACACTCTTGTGAAATACATGGGTAATTCTAGCAGAGCTAATATTATATCATGAAAGCGTTTCTATAGGAAGCACAATTATAACAAATAATAAGGAAAAGGTGCTTAGTCTTTTAACAATAGCAGAATTTTTAGGAATAAAATTTTTCATGCAAAAGTTAATATTTTCTCATCTTCAAATATAAATGAATTAGAATATATTGGTGAATTAATGGACCTTGGGAATTTAGTTTTCAATAAAAAATAGTATTTCCAATTCATTCTGGAAACTAGCTCAGCAACCTCCAATGCAGCTCCTTTCAACTTCTCACTAAAATGTACAAAGACAGAAAAAAAGATAAATATCCAGAGCCACAAAGAAAAATACAACTATCAGGCAGTCTAACACCATAATCTTGGAGGGACTGACAACAATTGCAAGGCTGACAGGGCTTGGTTTAGAAAAACAAATCAGAATTCAGCAAATGACACACACTGGCTTCAATTTATGGGAAAATAAAAAAGACCTAAAAATATAGGCAGAAAAATATTTTTTCTTCCAAACTGTCCATGCTCCTGACCCTGAAAACCAGGGATTGTGTCAATCAGAAAATCATATAACTGCTCTTCTGTGCTAACAGGGTGTAAACCCACCCACGCCCTGCCTCCATTTTTCTATATTCAAAAAGGGATTACAAATCCCAGAGAACAGTCAGACCACAATATTAGTAGGGAATATGGGGACCGGTGGAAACTCAGAGGATTCTAATAATTATATTCATGTGTACAGCACTACACTCACAATCTTTAATAAAGATCAGAAAAGAAGTAGTGGCTTTATTCAAAAATTACATTAATATGTAAATAGGAATTCTTAACAGATTCTACCAAAAAAAAAAAAAAGCTAAAACCGAAACTAATAGGTGAATCTTCCAATATCACTGTACAAAATTTAAAAAAAATAGGAGATGAATTGTATTTCTATAGATCAAATAATAATTAAAAATGAAATTTCAAAATATGATTTATAATAGCCTCTCCAACACATAAATTTTAACAGAAGATTTACCGGAACTCTACACTGAAAACTATGGAGTATTATTGAGAGAAATAATGTAAATAGAAAGTTATACCATGTTAATGAATGAGAAGACTTAATATTGTTAAGATATTAATTCTCCCTAAATTGATCTATAAATTCAGTGCAATATTGATCAAAATACTGTAACACTTTTTGTCAAAATTGGCAAGCCAATGCTAAAATTTATATGGAAAAGCACAGGACCTAGAATAGCCACAGAGTAGTCACATAATAATAGTCACATAAGAAAAAAAACATTTTTATTAAATATTACTAAAGTTTTGTGCTTGGTTGTCACACAGTATTATTGTGGAAATGGTTAACTATCTAGAAACCTATAAGAAAAAGAAGTATGGCCTAAAACATGTAGGACTGCCGTTGGGGCTGAGTAGAACATTGCAAACAAATGGCAAAGTAGAATGAAGAGAATGAAGAATAATGAGAAAACCATTATGGGAAGCTGGAAAAGTACAAAGTATGTTATGTAGATGCAAAAACTTGTCTTAAAAATATTACCTATAATAACTCAGAAGATAGAAAATGTACCCAATGAAATCATGACTTTGAGCAAGGAAGTATCTAGGTGCAATGCTGAAACCATCAGCTGGCTCATTCTAGCCGCATGCAAGAGAGTATTCCAAGAGAGAATATAACTCTAATAAACTGGACATTGAATATAATCCCCAATAAACTGTAAGGAGAAAATTTCAAAAGCTCAAAAATTCTAGCACTTACTGAGTTGGGAAGTGAAACTATGTCATCTATAGTTTATATCTTGATGTGCCCAAGATCTCTGCTCTATTCTTTCTTCCTTTCTTATTATCTTACCATCTTTTATGTACATAAAACTTAGTATATATACTTTTTGCTTGGATGCCCACATCATATTCAAACTTCGAGTCATTAAAATTAATAGAGTTGAAGTATACTCATTGATTTGAAAAAATTTGACAATTAACTGCAAAAAAGACGATGTCCAAAAATTAATTTGCTAAGATCCAGTTTTTGCTTAAACTAACATATATTCTTGGTGGCACCTGGGTGGCTCAGTCATTTAAACATCTGACTTCGGCTCAGGTCATGATCTCATGGTTCCTGAGTTCAAGCCCTGCATCTGGCTCTGTGCTTACAGCTTCTTCAGATTCTGTTTCTCCTCCCTCACTCACTCATGCGCTCTCTCTCTCTCTTTCTCTGTCTCTCTCAAAAATAAATAAACATTAAAAAATTTTTAATTATATAAAAAACAAAATATATTCCATAGACCGGATGACATATATCTATTATTTCAATGATTACCTCTGAATGGTTGGTAGTAAATGGAAGCATTTATTTTTATTTTTGCTTATCTGTGTTTAAAAATTTTTAAATATAAATGTACTTCTATTCTATATTCAGAAAAATAATAACCAAGAAAAAAGTCAAGTTTTGACTGAAAAAAGCAGAAATTATGAAGAATTGAAACCTTAAATGCTGCCATGTTGTTTCCTATAGCCAAGCTATAGTAAGCTTCCATGCAAAACACAAACAAAACAAAAAGTAATGACATAATAGAAGGCACATACTAATTAGACTGTATTTGGAGATTGCTAACAGGGACTAGTAAGTATATAATTTTTTCACTAAAATCACAAATGTGTTTTTAAGGTAACATCTGAACAATGATTTTTCTTAGTCCCAAGATGAAAATGCCATTTAACTTCCAACCACATTTATTTTCATATTTTAATCCCACAACCTGCCAATAGCACATTGTTCCAGGATTATAATCACCATAGAGCAATTGTTAGAATATCAGACTGAATCCTTGATAAACGGAAGCATTCATAAAAATAAATATGAACACTCTATTTTAAATTTAGTAACTTTGCAGATACCAGACTTATTTTCCAAATTATTAGAGTCCACTTTATTTATATTTATTCATAAAAATAAATATGAACACTCTATTTTAAATTTAGTAACTTTGCAGATACCAGAATTATTTTCCAAATTATTAGAGTCCATTTATCCTACTAGTGACTTTATAAAAGTGTAATGGGAACAAACTGTCATTTTAAAACCTAAAAATTTTATACTTAAATTCTAAAATCCATGACTTCAGGCAAACAACTGACACTGTTTGACCGATTTAAATATCAGAATTGGCCTACCCATCAGATAGCACCAAGTTGACTTATATATTACCTGCCTGAGATGAAAGAAAATAATGCCAACTGTCTTTCAGGTGACAGGCTCAGGCATCCAGCACGTAGCTTCCCTGCTCAAATAGCCTGTTGTCTAGATTCAGTCAAAACAACTTTCTCATCTGTTGGGCTTCGAAAATGTGCAGTGCCCAGAAGTAGATGCTGCAGGTAAACACAGCGGTAAGAAGGTGAAAAGGCACAGTGACTGATTCACAACTGGGTCATTTCCTGCTAATTCCACTCCAGTGATGGGAGTGCACAAGTATTGCAAGACAGAGACCCCCACCACTGAGTTTGGCCTCACGCTGAAAAGGAGGATGTTCTTTGTAGGACTAGTTCTGTGTTAGGTATGGGAGGATTAGGCCACAGCACTTTTGATGAATATTTAGGGACTCACCTGTAAACAAGACTATAGACTTGTACTCTGCCTAAACAAGGTGTTTTGCTAGGAAATGTTTCCTAAATAGTTAGAGATTTTGTTTTTCTAAATATTCAACATTGTATTGACTAGTTTCATTCTGCCACCACTCCATGTAAACTTGATAAGATAAATTGCTTAAGCTCTGAGGATCCTTTATAGTTGGAAACAGCACAGAGGGTAGGAAAGACTCTACTCTCATCAACTGTGTATCCTAAGGCAAGTCCTTTAAGACCTGTGAGTTTCATGGGCACCCTCCTACACTGTTGGTGGGAATGTAAACTGGTACAGCCCCTCTGGAAAACAGTGTGGAGGTTCCTCAGGAAACTAACAATAGAACTCCCCTAGGACCCAGCAATAGCACTGCTAGGAATTTACCCAAGGGATACAGAAATGCTGAGGCATAGGAGCACATGTACCCCAATGTTCATAGCAGCACTCTCCACAATAGCTAAAACATGGAANAAAATATTTATAGATAATGAAAAAACCTACTTAATTTGCCAACCTTCAGAAAGAATCCATCTGGAACCAAAAATCATGTCTTAAACATTTTAAAATTTATTTTAAATAATATTAACTGCCTAATTGCAATGTAATGAAAAATCACATTTCTCTACATCTGTAGAGAAACTGATGTTCACACACAAAAAAACACATTTCCTATTAACATTATTAATAGTAATTAATATAGTAATGCAGAAAACTTTTTTCTATCTTTGCATGTGTTTAAGGGAAGAGCATTTTGCAGACGTAATTTTACAATTTCATCATTTTTTACCATGGAAAACTAGTGGAAAGACCTTTTCATGCAGAGAAATAATTCTCTAATTCAAAGTTTTCCTGGTCTCAGTATCAGGCTACTCATCTGTATTCAGTTATATCTTCAATTCGTTTCACTGGAATTTTATCTTTTATTACTTATACTCCTGTATCATCTGGTGGCAAGCCTGAGTGTATGAAAGATTAGTGTAAATTGAATTTTATGAATCAGTTTAGATTGTAAGTGCTCTAGATTCACTCATAATTTACTTAACAAACTTATTTCTTAATTCAGCTATTTGCAAACTCAAAAATTGTGATACTGGTTTTCTTAAAGGGGATTTGGTGGAGCACAAAGGTAAAATTGGTGGGAAGAAACATCAGTGCTTGGTACTCTTTTGACAGTATGTTCTTTTTATAGCAAAACTCACACATGTGTGCAAAAGCATGTTGTATTGTATTAACCACTTCAGGGAAAAACAACTTACCATTTTAATCAGCAATGTCAAATGATACAGGATTTTATTTTTTATTTTTTAATATTTTTTTTATTTATATCTAGGAGAGAGAGAGACAGCGTGAGCAGGGGAGGGTCAGAGAGAGAGGGAGACACAGACTCGGAAACAGGCTCCAGGCTCCGAGATGGCAGTCAGCACAGAGCCCGATGCGGGGCTCGAACCCACGAACCGCGAGATCATGACCTAAGCGAAAGTCGGATGCTTAACCGACTAAGCCACCCAGGCGCCCCGATACAGGCTTTTAAAGTAAGCATTGAAATGTCAAATTCAAATGTTATTTTGTTGGTGTGAATATCTGTGAATATTCATTTCTCTGTTTCTGTGCCAGAAAAGTAGGATCCATTTTGCAGATATCACACCATAGAAAACTACATCCATAGAACAGGTGATCCATTGAGATGTGAGTTAGTAAAGATGACAAGAAAGTATTTTCTAAGTCAGGCAGGCTACTATATATCTTACTTTGCTGATATTCTTCATTATATTTATCATCAATTTCATGGTGATATTTAATGCAGAGAATAAAAATAGACTAATCAGAAAAAAAGAAATGATCTTTCCAATAAATACAAGATTCTTAGATTATGGAATCAGGAATCAATAAATGGCATATTGCATTTAGACAATGCCTCATGTTTTCAAGTCACCTTTTTATTTAACCTTTGATTAAAAGATCAATATTTCTGTAATGCATGAGACTATCCATATGAAACTGTCTTCCCGTAAGGATACCTCATTAAAATATGACTTGTAAATATAATGCTAATAGGGTTATACTAACTTCTAATTCAGTTAGGAAATTGCCAATTTAAAGTGTAATTAATGAAATATAGGCTTTAATACTGGATATGATAATGCCAATGATTTGGGTAATTAAAAGAGTATTTGCAAGTAGTTACTGACGAATGTCTGTGTTCCAAAGAAATTGATCAGGGGAGAAGGTACTCTGGCTGAGGAGACTATTCTAGTTCATTATAATTACATGAATTATAAAGTATAACAGATAAAGTGATATGAAACCATCCTGCTACATTTTGACCCTTTACTTATCAAATACAGTAAAACCTTGGTTTGTGAGCACCATTTGTTCTGGAAACGTGCTTGTAATCCAAAGCACTTGTATAACAAAGCGAATTTCCCCATAAGAAATAATGGAAGCTCAGATGATTCATTCTACACCCAAAATAGTCATGTAAAAATGATTACAGTATTGTAATATAATATAAAATAACAAATAAAATACAACAGAGAAAGAAAAGTAGACAAATTAACCTCCACTTCCCTTTGAAAACCTTCAGGGCTCGTGTGAGGGAGACAAGAAAAGAGGGTTATTGTGTAGGACAACTTTCACTATCATTAATGGAATCACTGCTATCTATTGGCTCAATGGAATCTTTTTCTTTTAGGGCAACTTTAACAAGGAACCTATCCAATGACACTTGTTTTTGCCTCTTTTTGAGGATTTCGTGAAAATGTGACATTGCATAGCTGTTAAACAGAGCCATACCTTGCACTGCTGAAGCTCACACTGCTACAGTGCTTTCCTACAAAATTTTGTAATGTTTCCCACATCTTACATATCTTTCTATTCTCATTTAAAGTGAAAGATTCCTCTGACTTTTTCTCCTCCTCCTCCTTTGCAGACAAGATGCAGACGTAGACTTCTTATAAAATCTTGCAATTTCAGCCACTCGCATACCTCATTCATACTTCTTGATGGTTTCCTTCTTAACTTCCACCGTAATCATCTCTTTCTTACAGTCTTTCTTTTCAACCTTTTTCTGCATGCGGGCCATTGTATACGCTTGCACAGATGTTGACTACAGTACAGTATTAGTAAACTCTTGTCAAATACTGTATTTAATGTAACTGGCAATTAGGCAGCTGAGGAAAGGGTCTGTATCTGCAGACAGCATGACCTAGAAGGAAGCAAAGCACTCCTAAGCTTACTCTTGTATGGAAGAGCAAAGGACTATCCATAAGTGCTCTGAAGTGACAAAAAATACACTAGTACCAGTTGTGGGCACAGTCCAACATTCTGAAAAATCACTGACTTCTGTCCAACACCATGGCCTGAGACCAAGCATCTAAGCATGAGAGACAAGCACCCACAATCCCGCAAGGAGAGAGAGAAAAAAAGAAATATTGGCTCAGTTGGGATCCCATGTGACGTTTGATGTCTTGTACTTTCATGTTGCAAGACATCACTTAACAAGTTAAAATTTATTAGAACTATTTGCTCATCTTGCAGAACGCTCGCAGAACAAGTTACTCACAATCCAAGGTTTTACTGTACTATCATCTGAAACTGACTTTGTTCCTTTAATAATTGCTCCTAATGCAAGAGGATGCACTAATCAACAAATAGAGGTATTCTGTGCTGCCATTTCCCCAAATAGTAATTCGTCTATTTTTCTCTGTTCTTTAGAGTCATCAATAATCAATTTGCTAATGTAGATCAACTACCCCCAATACCACCTAGACAAAATGCTACCCTGGTGAGCTAATGAAGGCAAATTAACAAAAAATTAAACTCAAGACTATTTAGGACTGGCTTTCCCACTGCTACATTCCCCAAACCCTGTGCAAAAAAAACAAAAAAACAAAAAACAAACAAAACAAAACAAAACAAAAAACAGCAAAATGGCTTTTACTTACATCTTAAAATACATTTTTGCATATGTAAATTACTTAAAGGTTTAACAAATAAAAGAAACTTCAGAAATTTAGACTTGTGTTTCCTTATTCACTGATTGATTTTTTTCTTCCTTTACTATTTTGAGGAAAATGTAGGTGTTTCTGCAAATAGCTTAGGACATAGAGTCTAACATAAGACTACACATTTTTTAAAGGCACTATTACAGTTAGAAACTAAATATCCCTTTATCATTTTTTGTCTCTTTTTTCAAGTAAATTATAAAACCTTTTCAAGAATTTTTTTGTATCTTTTTCCCTACAAGATTGGACAATGGTGAACTCCAATTCACTATGAGATAAAGTAAAATAATGTCACCCTTCATTTTTTTTAGTTTATTTTATTTATTTTGAGAGAGAGAGCATGTGCACAGAAGAGGCAGAGAGAATCCCAAGCAGGCTCCGCACTGACATCATGGGGCTCAAACTCACGAACTGTGAACTGAGCTGAAATCAAGAGCTAGACTTTCAACCAACTGAGACATCTCAGTGCCCCAAATGTTGCCCTTTTATTTTTTTATTTTTTTAATGTTTTATTTATTTCTGAGAGAGACAGAGACAGAGAGACAGAGAGAGGCAGCGTGAGCAGGGGAGGATCAGAAAGAGAGGGAAACACAGAATCAGAAGTGGGCTCCAGGCTCTGAGCTAGCTGTCAGCACAGAGCCAGACGAGAGGCCCGAACCCACTGAACTGTGAGATCATGACCTGAGCCGAAGTCAGACGTTTAACCTACTGAGCCACCCAGGCGCCCCTAAAATCAGCTTAAAACAGACACTTTCTGCTATCCTTGGGTGAAATTAGTAAACATTTATGTTATTAATTTTTGTTTACTTTCCCCATGAGAGGCTGTACAGAACGTAAGGCAGGAGATAGGGAAACTGAAGGATTCCATAAAAATCTGCTTTTGGCTCCTTCTCTGGCTTCTGTTCTTTCTGGGATCTGAACCTCCACTTTACAAATATCTCAGAATGCAAATAGTGTATGTCTTCCTTGTAAGCACATAATAGTTCCTTTAGAATAAATAACACCTAAGGAAGGACCAGGTGATGGTGACCTGACAAAGCTATCATATGCACATTCCAAACCACTGGTGCTAGAAATCTCAACGCCAAGACCCCCTGGCTCAAAGGAATAACCAGCTCCTGGATGCCTGAGACAACATGTACACCAGACCACAATTCTCAGTAAAAACCCCAGACCCAGAGCAAAGGGTCTCCTTTCCTTTCTGAGTCTCACAAACACTCCTGTCGATACCTGCACTCTTTCTATATCTTCAATAAACTCTCCTTTCACCTCTTCCTGGCTCATGTGTGGTTTCTATCCTGTGTGCAGCCAGGGACCCTCTTGGCTGGACCTGTGGGACCCCCTCTGGGTCCTCAGATCCAGTCTGCCTGCATTAGTATTTCTCAGCCTTCTCTTAGTTACAAGTAAAATAAACTTAGATTCAGTTCACTGAGGCAACAATAAATGAGTTTATTGACTCATAATCAAAAGGGAGGGGGAGCAAGAATTCAGATATCAGGAACAATTGGTACGTGAAACCACAAAAAACAGACATGAGAACAATCAGAAACCCTCTTTTTCACTCTCATTTTCTTCTGTTGACTTTGTCTTTCAGAATCACTTTTTCCAACATAACTGTAACAACACAGGTGGCTCAATTTTTGCCATCAACAAGTCAAGGGCTTTCCACTTCCAGGTCCACCTTTAAAGATCTAATAGGTAGATTCAAATTATTTTAATTTTACTTATTTCTTTTGAATGAGACAGAGACAGTGCAACTGGGGGAGGGGCAGAGAGAGAGTGGGTAAGAGAGAGAATCTCAAGTAGGCTCCACCATGCCAGTATAGAGCCTATGCAGAGATCAGAGTCATGAACTGTGAGATCATGATCTGAGCCAAAACCAACAATGAATGCTTAACCAAGTGAGCCACCCAGGCTCCCCTAATAGGTAGATTCAGATAAGTCCAGGCACAAGACTCTACCTTTCCATCTCTAGACCACTTACTATAACTGGAGAGTGAGGGTGTTCTAGGATCAGCTGAATTTAATCTAGTACTTGCCTCTTTGAACAACTGTAGTCAGAGAGTTATGGATCCCAAAGTACCTGTAAGAACACTGTTGGATAAGGATGTGCAAGATAGCAATAGAGTAACCACTCCTACATGTGTCAATTACTGCAGTACATGCAAGGCAGTAAGGAAATACTTGACCTTGAGAAGTCAGTAATGAAGCAATGATCAGATAGATAACACTGTCTTGCTGCTTTACTGCCTTTTTTTTTTTTTTTTTTTTTTTTTTTTTTTAGGGTTTTTTTTTTNAAGAAAACATCAGTAAGATAGATTCTCTTAATTTTGGTAGCTTCTATTTGTCATCTAAGAATTGCAAAGCTGACTTCAACATGGGATGTTAAGATCATAAATTAACCTGAATAAACACATATAACAGATTCTTACATAACAAATTTTGGAAAAGCCAAGATTTAGAGTCAGTGTTACATATGGTTTGGAAAAATCAAGAGTATGGCTTGTCAAGAAACTGGAAAGTCAGGACATATTCAGAAAGCAGGCAAAAGTCAAACAAGCAAAACTGATTTTTTTGGAAAGGGTAGGACGGCTTTCACAGAAGTATGAGGTTGCATGAGTGCTTACAAATAAATTTCCAAATCATTCTTTATACTTTACACTTTTCTTGCCTCTATTTTAGTTTCATAGATAATTGCCAATATTCTCACATACTTGTGAAACAATTTTGGTAGTCAGTAAAAACTCTTCACAAAAATTTTTTTATTTCTCATTTCAGGCAAATAGTGGATCCAACTACTGGCCCCCTTGAGTTAGATGACTTGCCTTTGGCTTTGAAAGGAGTTGATGTGATACATATGATTCTTAGGTGGAACTTCTAAGGATCAGTTCACCATTTTCCATGCTCACTCTCTCTTTCCCTCCCTTACAGAGACTGGCAATTTCCCAGATGTTAAGCAGCTGCTATGACATTCGAAGAACCTTTAGGGTGACACAGAAAACAGGTAATGAAGCTCATATATAGCAAGAGCAAGAAATAGTCCTGAGGTGCCTGGTGACTCAGTCAGTTAAGCATCTGACTCTTGATTTCAGTGCAGGTCATGATCTCATAGTTGTGAGATCAAGCCTTGCATTAGGCTGTATGTTGTCAGCTTGGGAGCCTGTTCGAGATTCTCTCTCTCTTCTCTCTCTGCCCCTACACCTGCTCACACACACACACTCTCTCTCTCAAAAATAAATAAATAGGGGTGCCTTGATGGCTCAGTCGGCTAAGCAGCCAACTTCGGCTCAGGTCATAATCTCGTGGTTCGTGAGTTCGAGCCTCAAGTCAGGCTCTGTGCTGACAGCTCAGACCCTGAAGCCTGCTTTGGATTCTGTGTCTCCCTCTTTCTCTCTGTTCTTGCCTCACTCACACTGTATCTCTCTGTCTCTCAAAAAATGAATAAATGTTGAAAAAAATAAAAAAATAAATAACTAAACAGTTTTTAAAAATAAAGAAATAGTCCTTTACTGGGGCATCTGGATGGCTCTGTCAATTGAGTATCCAGCTTCAGCTGAGGTCATGATCTCATGATTCATGGGTTCAATTCCTGCACCAAGCTCACTGGTGTCAGTGCAAAGCCTGCTTTAGATCCTCTAGTCCTTTATTTTAAAGGATATCCTTATTTTAAAGGATAAAAAACTAAGATTCAGGGTTCTTATGGCAGCATAATGAGCTCATCCTTACCTATATAATAATTACATAAAAATATGTATTTATAATGTTGGTATCTGACAGTACAGCAGTAATGGGTAATAAATATTTTAAAATATTTTAAAACTCAAGAATGGATATTGTTAGGTGTTAAATTTACTGGTTGTATTTTCTTTGTAATTTTCCATATGTTTCAAACTGTCATTAATGTCTGGGTGTTTAATAATCGTAAAATAAGCAATACTTATGTTGAAGAAAAAGTTATATTAAAAATAAGTAAGCCTCATAATTTTATAATAAATGATTACATTGAGACCTTTTATTTTATCAGACCTCCTAACTCATTTCATCTGCATTATCATTAATGTTTTCTTCAAATACAATCCTTTTGTTTCATAATGCATTGGATATTTATACATGTTTGTTCATTACAGATATAAAAGTCATTTTCCACATTTTGAAATATATTTAATGCACTAAAAGTGTTTTTAATGCATGTGATAGTGCACAAGTAATATTTATAACCAAGTATTTGTTTATCTTTTATTGCATATCACATTTATCCACACAAGTACGGCAATTGTTTATTTTTATGTGGTCTGAGGAAGAGTTATTTATTTATAAATGGAAAACTTGTCTTCTGTTGCTTTTTTTTAACAGGTACCAAAATGTGAATTGGAATCAAGGACCAATGGAAATACAGCATCACAGCATAATAATAGTCAGCATTTTTGTACACTAATTTTGTGCTGAACACTGGAAGGAGATGTTATTAGTCCTGTGGAAAAACCACCTTTTGCCCCATCATCCACATGAGGAAACTAGAACTTGCTAAAGGAGGGCTAGTAATTTGTGCAGGGTTTCACAGCCAGAAAAATGGCAGAACTGGGATTCTCATCCAAGTCTATCCAACCCCCTAGAAAGAGCTTTCAACAGCCATATTTCCTGGTCTCGTTTAGCCTTGCAAAAGCCAAAGTATACTGCAATTTAAATGATCTTTCCCCATTTTCAAAAGCTTGTTTTAATAAAGTTTAAGACAGGATGGTATTTAGTGTGGACACAAACAACAATAATAATATTCAGGGGTGAACTTGCTTTCAGTATTTAAAAACACTTATCACAATTTTTCCAGGCTCATCATTCTTCACACCTTCAGTCATTTCTCAAAAGGCATAAACTCTTTGCCATATCAAACTACTGGCAGCCTGAAAGCTTCCTATTTTCCACTTCTTTCACTAATGAAGTTTTAATGTTCCCTGGTCACAGAAACCACTCTTGACCTCCCCAAGTAGGTGATATATGTCTTAGTATGTATGTGTATATATATCATGACACATTTATATGATTATTTGTCTAAATTTCCATCCTCAGATTATAAAAGCTCATAATAACAGGGACTGGTTTATAACTGTATTTGTAAATCTAGATCCTAATACAGTGCTGGGCAAGTCATTAAGCTTTAATACAAAGACTCTGAAGGGATGGCTGAATGCCCGCATTGCATTATGCTTCCCACCACCTCACTATTCTGCCACTAAGAATAAATAGGGCTTTGTTCATGATTTCCATGTTGGAAACATTAGGGCTATAAAACAAATTGCACTTTAAAATATAATTTTACTTTGCAGCACATGGGTGGTTCAGTCAGTTTAAGTGTCCAAGTCTTGATTTTAGCTCAGGTTACAACCTCACATCTCATGAGATGAAGCCTCGCATCTGGCTCTGCACTGACAGTGTATAGTCTGTGTGTGTGTGTGTGTGTGCGTGCGTGTGTGTGTGTGTGTGTGTGTGTAGTATATATATATATATATATATAACTTCTTTATCCATTCATCAGTCTATTGACACTTGGGCTGTTTCTATTTTGTTGGCTATTATAACACTGCTATAAATATCGAGGTGCATGCATCCTTTGATTTAGTATTTTTGTGTTTTGGGGGGAAATACCTAGGGGTGCAATTGCTGGATCATATGGTAGTTCTATTTTTAACTTTTTGAGGAACCTCCATACTGTTTTTCACAGTGGCTGCATCAGTTTGCATTCCTATCAACACTGCATGAGAATTCCTTTTCCTTCATTCTCACCAACACCTATTGTTTCTTGTGTTGTTGATTTTAGCTATTCTGACAGAGGTGAGGTGATATCTTATCATGGTTCTGATTTGTATTTCTCTGATGATGAGTGATGTTGAGCATCTTTTCATATTTGGAGGTCTTCTTTGGAAAAATGTCTATTCATGTCTTCTACCATTTTTAATTGGATCATTCCTTTATTGGGTGTTAAGTTGTAGAATTTCTTCATATATTTTGGATACTAATATTTTATCGGATGTCATTTGAGCCTATCTTCTCTCATTCCATAGGTGACATTTTACTTTTGTTGATTGTTTCTTTCACTGTGCAGAAGCTTTGTATTTTGATGAAGTCCCAATAGTTTAGTTTTGGGTTTATTTCCCCTGCCTCAGAAAATATATCTGGAAAGAAGTTGCTACACCCAGCCAGTGTCAAAGAGGTTACTGCCGGTGGTCTCCTCTAGGATTTTTATGGTTTCAGGTTTCACGCCTAGGCCTGTCATCCATTTTGAGTTTACTTTTGTGTACAGTGTAAGAAAGTGGTCCAGTTTTCCCAGCACATGTCTTTTTCCCATTGTATATTCTTTCCTGCTTTGTCAAACATCAATTGACCATAGTTGTGGGTTCATTTCTGACTTTTCTATTCTGTCCCATTGATCCATGTGTATTTTTGTGCCAGAACCATAATGTTTTGATTACTACAGCTTTGTAATATAACTTGAAGTCCAGAATTGTGATGCCTCCAGCTTTGCTTTTCTTTTTTAAGATTGCTTTGGCTATTTGAGGTCTTTAGTGGTTCCATACAAATTTTAGGTTTGTTTGTTCTTCTGTGAAAAATGCTATTGGTATTTGGATAGGGATTACCTTAAATATATAGATTGCTTTGGGTAGTAGAGACATTTTAGCAATATTTGTTCTTCCAATCCATGAACATGGACTGTCTTTCTATCTTCAATTTCTTTCATCAGTGTTTATAGTTTTCAGAGTACTGGTCTTTCACATCTTTGGTTAGGTTTATTCATAGGTATCTTATAGTTTTTGGTGCAATTGTAAATGGGATTGATTCCTTGATTTCACTTTCCACTGTTTCACTATTGGTGTATAGAAATACAACATATTTCTGTACATTGATTGCATCCTGCTACTTTTCTAAATTTGTGTATCAGTTCTAGCAATTTTGGGGGGGCATTTTTCAGGTTTTCTATTGAGGGTATCAAGTCATCTGCAAACAGTGAAGGTTTTACTTCTTCCTTGCCAATTTGGATTTTGGATGCTTATTTCTTTTTGTTGTCTGATTGCTGGGGCTAAGAATTGCAATACCATGTTAAACAACAGTGGTGAGAGTGGACATCCCTGTCTTGTTCCTGACCATCCAGGAAAATCTCTCAGTTTTTCCCCATTGAGGATGATATTAGCTGTGGGTTTACAAAACTTCTAATATTAACACTTCCATTTGACCCATTTGAAAGCATTTCAATTAGAAATAAAATGGTGTAGTACAGTAAATGGAACATTAAACTTTTTAAAGCAACCTGAATTGGATTTGGGTTATGTGAGCTTTTAGACAAAGCCAGTTTTTGAAGAGTGCAAAGTCACTGTTCTATTAAAACTCCTCTATTGACTATTTTCCTAGCCTAAAAAATGAAAGATAGAATTCTTAGTTGTTATTAATGGATTTTTTTTTTAAAATGCCATTACTGGTACAATGTGCTTTCAAAATAAATACTGGGAAGAGTAAGGTAAGAGAAAGGTAAATGCATTTTGACCCTAGAAGTATGCATACACAACCCCTTACCTAGTTAAAATGCCAAAAAAGACATAAAAAAGGATAAAACATTTTTCCCATTCCATACAGTAATTTTATGTGGAACTTCTGAAGTTGTGGTGAACAAAAATAAACATGGAGAAATAAATACAAAATACCATTTAAATAACCTATTTATCATGGCGCCTGGGTGGCTCAGTCAGTTAAGTGTCTGACTTAAGCTCAGTAATGATCTCGATCTCCCAGTTCGTGGGTTTGAGCCCCAAGACAGGCTCTGTGCTGACAGCTCAGAGCCTGGAGCCTACGTCAGATTCTGTCTTCCTCTCTCTCTGCCCCTCCTCTGCTCACATTCTGTCTCTCTCTCAATTTCTCTCTCTCTCAAAAATATATAAACATTTAAAAAAAAATTGAGGGGCACATGAGTGGCTCAGTCGGTTAAGAGTCCAACTTCAGCTCAGGTCATGATCTCACAGTTTGTGAGTTCGAGCTCCGTGTCGGGCTGTGGGCTGAAAGCAAGCTCAGAGCCTTGAGCCTGTTTCTGTGTCTCCCTCTCTCTCTGACCCTCCCCTGCTCATGCTGTCTCTCTCTCTCTCTCAGAAACAAATAAAAAACATTAAAAAATAATTTTAAAAATTGAATAACCTATTTATCTAATATAAAAACAAAACTAAAGCACCACAGCTAGAGATAGGATCTCTTTCCAAATGACCATTGGCTAGAGATGGGATGAAGGATCCCTCTCCGTCCCAGGCCAAGGCTTTTCTCTTCTCCAGGGACAGTTCTATGAGCAGTTTTCAGTCGCTCTTTCTCTTCCCCTGGTCTCTCCGTGACTCTCCGAAGAGAGGGCTCCCTCCCCTCCGTCCCTTCGGGTCCCGGGTCCCAGACTATTTTTATCTTCCCCAGTTCACAATCACACATCTATGACACTGTCTTCTTAGTGGACTCTGTCTCTTTTTCTCACACACTCTTGCAGTTCAGTGTCCTATGGCTTCAGCCCTTCTTTGTTTGAGAAATGTGGGCGGGCAAAAAGTACGAAGCTCCCTATTTCATCATCTTGCCTTTCACACAAGTCTCTTAGACAACTTTAAACTTTACAAATCTTTTTCATGTTCATTATCTCATTTAGTCCTCAAATCACCTCCATGAGATAAGTTTTGTTTTCCCTTTAGAAATGACCACATCCTAAATTTTTAGTGATTTCTCAAGAAAAGTTGAATACGAATGCTGAGGTTGGGTTTTTTTTTATATGGGAATGTTGGATGCTAAAATCAACAGATATTTTCAGTTCAAGGCAGCAGACTAGAAAAACACATTTACTTTCCTATTCCTCCTGAAACCATATTTAATACAAGTGTAGTAATACCAAAATTAATACCAATCAAAGCCAAGAGAATGTGGAAGTCATCACCCATAGAAAGATTTTGATACATTTTGAGAAGGCAAAAAGTGAAATGCAGGACTGATGAATGGAATGATCAAGAAAAGACTGTCCAAAGAAGGATCTGCACAAGGCCAGTCTGCTTCTGCTGAGCCCTGTTTATAGTCAATTTATCAGAAATGCCTACTTGTCTTGTAAACACTTGCAGAACAAGTTACTCACAATCCAAGATTTTACTGTATGTAAAATTCACCAGTGCCAATTGTGGACATCTTCCAATGTTCTGAAAAATCACTGATTTCTGCCAAATACCGTGGCCTGAGACAAAACATCGGAGCATGAGAGATGATCAACCACAATTCCACAGAGAAATAGAGAGGGAGACAGAGAGAGAGAGAGAAAACCATTGGCTCAACTGTCATGTGACATTTGGGATCATGTACTCCTTGTACTACAAGACATCCCTTGTTTATCAAGTTAAAATTTATGTCTATTTTTTATGTCTATATTTATAATACATATACATAAATATTTAATATATATTTTTTGCTGATCTATAGGATTCTTGGTTCTGAAACTTATGCATGTCATGTCCCGGATATGCTACATCAGTCCTGTGAGAGAGAAAACACTTCAGTGAAGTAAGCCTCAGAAACGAGATTCAAACTAGATAAAGCCATATGTAGGCCGAGATTCTTCAAACCTTCTTCCTCATGCTGAAGCTTCCAACTCCTAGACAATAACACATGTTTCTATTGCCAGACACCCAAGCAGATCTCTCCCCTCTTGGTCATAAGAATCTCTAGGGGTGCCTGGGTGGCTTAGTAGGTTAACCGTCCGACTTTCGCTTAGGTCATGATCTTGCGGTTCGTGGATTCGAGACCTGCAGAGGGCTCTGTGCTGACTGCCAGCTCAGAGCCTGGAGCCTATTTCAGAGTCTGTATCTCCCTCTCTCTCTGACCCTCCCCTGCTCACGCTGTCTGTCTCTCTCTCTCTCTCCTAGAAATAAAAAAACTAAAAAAAAAAAAAAAAAAAAAGAATGTCTACAATTCTGTTTAAGTGCCAACAATGTGAGGTGAAGAATGAGCCTGGCTGGCATGCTCACAATGACCAAATTGTGTTGACCTTTCTTTAATCCAATACATTGCTCCACTCTTAACTTACAATAAACAGCATATTTGCTTTCTAGACATTAATGAGATGCCTTACTAGACATATTCCTAAAAGGCCAGAGAAACTGGCTTCTAATCCATATGGAATAATCCACTGGTGAATTTTCTTCCAGGTAGACCACAACATATCTAGAATATAATCTTTATATATTTACATATAGTCTTTACATATAATCTTTATGTACTTGGATTCTTCACAGTAAACCAAAGAGAAAATCTGGGCTGCAAGGCTCAGTTACAAATGTGGGATGGTACCATGCCTACCACTGGTGGTCCATGACCTACATCTTCTGAGACCATCATGGTCCCTGATTAATTTATGAATTAAGATTTTGTTCAACAAAGGCCTGGTCCTGGGCAGTGCCTGTGCTCACTGTAAATATGGCACCATGCTAGGTACCCTAAGACCTAGGAAAAAGAAAAAACATGGTAACACGTGATGCATATATGGTAAGGAGGCATCACAGTCCAGAGTAAGATCTCTGGGAGTCACTACACTGGGCTTGAACCCCAGCTAAGCCACCACCACATGTGTGACCTCAGGGGCGGTCCAAATTGTAAATGCTGTTTTGCCAAATTCCTCAAAAGGAAGAAAGCGAGAACTTGCCTGCCAGGAAGGGAGGTCTTGGGGCGCAGCATCCAGTCAGGTCAGGGTTTGGCGACCGCTTGGAAACTGCCGCCGTCTGGAGGGCGATGCTGAAAGCCTGGGCAGCCCCAGCGAAGATGTAGCTGGCTCGAAGCCTCGCAGGGAAGCAGAGAGGGGCCCGGGGGCGGCGGGTGACTCCCTCGCAGCGTTGGGAGCCCCCCAGCACTCGTCTTTTTTGAGTGAAAGGCTGGCGACACACACCGAGGCGCTGAGGGGCCCGACAACACAGCACTCCCCTAAAGTCCTCACGCTGTGGCCTTGCTGGTTGTATACACGTGCCAAAGGGCGCACCGGCCAAGGGCAGCAGGCAGCCTACACACCATCACCGGCGACCGGAAGTCCTAGGCACGGGAGCCTAACGGGCGAGGCTCTGCGGCCTCCCCTTTGCCCTGTGCTGGGGTCTCTGGCCGCGATGCGCGTGCGCGCCCTTCTTTGTGATTTGTTCCAGGGATGCAGCACTCAGTGCCAGGCTGGACCGTTCAGGCTCAAGGCGTGTTTGATCTCGAGAGGAGTCAGAAGCTCCGGAGGGGCTCTCCAGCTTTTAGACTCCAACCTCGCGATCGTTGGGCACACAACCAGCTCACTATGGGCAATCTGCTTAGTAAATGTCTACGTCTCCCACTCCGCCCCCGCCGCCGTCCCCTGCCTGGCCGGGATCGGGCCCTGGTCCAGCCCGCCCGTGATCCCCATCCACCACCCGGTAGGGGCCACCCCGCTGCTCCTTCACCTGCCCTGCACCCTGGGCGCAGGCTCTTCCACTAGGTACGTAGGCCTTTACCGGCCTCCTTTCATATCGAGCCCAGGAGGTGTTATCCCATCCCGCAGGATGCATGGACCTCCCTGGGCATCCTCCCCGTGGTGAACTGGAGTAACCCTCCGAGAAAATCTGTGCTGTCTTCTAGTAATTCAATGATATTCAGGCANNNNCCGGGGCGCAAATTAACTCTCCAGCATTTGCCATCAGAGACTGGAGAGGGGGCTGTGGAGCTGGTTCCATCTAGGTACCTCCTACTTTTGTGCCCAAATGGAATGGACAAGAAGGCCCTAAAAGAACCCACAGAAGAGAGGGAGAATCCTATAGCGACCAAAGGGTGGGATGGTGGGAGCAGAGCCCCCCCATAGCTGCAGGGATATACGGTTAACATCTGGTCCCCTGGAGGCCAGTGGATTTCTCAGCTTCCGGCAGTGCAGCCCTGCACGTTTGGACTTCCGTCCTAATCCTCCAGAAGACAGTTTGAGGAAGAACACCCACCAGGCTCTGACTAACTCCTCCCCTGAAGGCCATGCAGTCACCACCTCGCATGGCCCTGCCAGAGATGTGCCTCACACAGATGCAGCCGTGCTCTCCCACCCAGCCCCATGCTGCCCCTCACGGCAGGAGACATCAACCCAAGAATTGTCGGGTGAAAACCATCAGTCTTCTGAGAGCACATCAGACCTATCCAAGAAGGAGATACAGGGTGGTGAGCCTTCAGGTGTGACATCGACAAAGGAAGTGTTGAGTGAAAAGCATCAGTCAGCAGGAAAGAGAAACAGGTTAAGGAGCCTTCAGGCATCTCATCAAGGAGCTCCTTGCCCCCTGTAGCTGCCAGCAGCAGGCCCTGCAAATGGAAGAGACCCATGCCACCTTCTCTGCTGCTGCCTGCCACCATGCCACCCACAGTTGTGGGGCCGCGGGGAGTTGCCCCCACCTCCTAAGCTTCCTTGCACAGCTATTGACAAAAATCTAAACACCCTGAAGAATACAAAATGTCAGAGGAATAAGATCTTGGGGGACAGAAGAGAGAACAAAGCAGCCTGCTCGGACCCTCTGCCTGCCCCTGCATTCCCCATACTTGCAACAGAGACTCCTAACTGTCTGCCTTCAGGCATGAACACTGTGCAAGTCCCTATTGCTACAGCGGACTTGGCTGACCAAACTGCCAGGCCCCCAATCCCATCTGTTCCTCCATCTTTACCACCAGGTGTTGCAGTTTCCACTAGCTTGTCCCCTTGGGGGTTCTGGTGTCACCTCCACTCCAGTAGGCAAGCCCCCTGCAAACTGCCACTCAGCTTCTGACGGCGAAGCCATGGACACTACGTCTCCCTCTCAGGCTTCCATCATCTATTCCTCCCCTGTGTCCAGGGACACCCACGTGCCACTTTACATAGTGCTTCCTGTTTCTGAGAAGACACCACCCAGTAAAAGTACTGTTGTGCCCCAGGTAGCATTAGGACACCATGCTAGTTCCAGCTTAAATCCAGGCACTGGGGGCCACCCATATATCCAGTTAGTGGAGCAGTGGGCCGAGACTGCAGCATGCCTGCAGGGGGAGACTCTACAGTCTGCATGACCTATAAGTGTCCTGGGGGCTCATCTAGGCAAAGAAAACATCCCCCATGAGAAAGTGTTGCCATCCTGGAGAAGAGGTGCCAGTCAGATCAGACAGCCTCCTCCTTTAATCTGAGCAGCAAGGGGCCAACCGTTAAAAACCCAGGTGGTGTAGTAGTGGGAGAGGGCCATGCTGTTCCCAGAGATGGAGCTTCAGCTGTTCCTGGTACCCATAAACCTACCTGGGACCCATCTACACAAAGTAAACCTGACCCACGGGAAAGAGCCACTACTCTGGACAAGAAAGGTGTGTCAGGAGACATGGAAGTCTCCTCCTCAAATCCAAGCAGCAGGTGGCCAACCGTCAAAAACCCAGGTGGTGGGGCAGTGGGAGAGGGTCATGCTGTTCCCAGGAATGGAGACTCAGCTGTTCCTGGGACCCGTAAGCAAGAACCATCTACATAAAAACAAATCGCTCATTGTGGAAGAGCCACTATGTTGGAAAAGACACGCGTGTCAAGAGACATGTGCGTTCACCCCCCACGGAGTCCCTGCAGCTTGCCGGCCCACACTGCCTCTGTCGCAGTGGCAAGTGGCGGCACCAACTCTGTGCTTGGACCCACTTATAGTTCCACAGTCCCTCCCAGTAACGGCAGTCCACCTGCCCAGCAGACAGTCAGTAAGCATGGAGGGGACAAGGTCATTCTCACGATGGTAGGACCTAGTACTCGTCCTTCCCAGAAGAATAACTGTGGAGGACCCAAGGCAGATCCAGCAGGAGCTGTCGCAGATGTAGACACTATCACATCTATGATGGCAGGCCTCTCTGTCAGCACCCCCCCGAAGAACACGGGGAGCTCACTTACCCCTAACACAGGTGGTGCTCCGGGGAAGGACCCCACGCCTGCTATGACCGGATACACTTATGGTCCCTCATCCACACACAGTGCATGTGCCCCCCCCTAAGCACAGTGCAGGTCGTGCGATGGGGGATAGCACCATGAAATTTTAAACAGAACTTGGGCTCGCCCTAGTCAGGTACTCCTCTGGAGGAGCAAGCACTGTGTTTATCCTGGTCACCTGTGCCTGTGCTCTGGCCATGACTAGAACACCTTCAAAACCTTCCTAGGGCTTCATCAGAGCCACCAAACAATTCCTTCCTCTCGTCATGAATCTCAACAAATAACGACCAAAGATTCCTTGCCAATTGTATATAACCGGAAATGGACTTTGTTGCACCAGAAAGGGGCCACAACCCCTTTAAGTGATACTTAACCTGATCTCTTCATACAGCAAGTGTGTACACTGTGTGCACATGTGTATTTTTGTTATTTCTGTGCATGTGTGTGTTTTGGAGGGCAAGGGGCGCATGAGCCCCAGTGTAGAACTACTCCAGAACAACACCAGATTCAAGAAGTTCTAATGGTGGAAAATAGAAGAAAGCTGCATCAATCACCAACTGTGCCATCCCTGGCGTGACCGTGAACGCGGCTGACCCAAGCTCCTGGCCAGTTTTCTCTGGTCTTGGAACCGGCAGGACACCACTGCTGTCTGTAGTGGTTTCCCCAACCGATTTGCCTCGATGGGCTTTTCTCCTTCCCACATTGTGTACGTATACACATATGTGTATAAAACTTTGTTCTTATTAATGTGCCTTCACTCTTGTTTCTTTTTGACTCAGCAGTAGAGAAAGGATTAACCTGTCTGAATGGTGATGGGTTGAGCCACACTTAAGGATGCAGAATTTCCCATGTCACAGTGACTGGGATGTGGAAGTGGCTACATGTTCTACCTGCATGCGCTGCCGTCTGCAGTCTGCATTTTGAATGTAAGGGATGACAGTCCAGGAGGAAGTAAGGTACAAACGAGGGACAGATGAGGTGACTCACCCTTGCCTCTTCCCTCTGTGTTTTGCTCTTCTCTCACCTGCCCTGATCTTACTAGAGGCTAGATATCCCTGATGTGTCAAAGGAAACCACTCAATGATTTTGTTTTTTTTTTAAAGAAATGTTTAAATGTTTTCTTGTATGTGTTCATATTTAATTTAGACTTAGGCCAGTCATTCTTATACATTCTCATCGCCCAGGGAGGATAGATTTGAGCCTGGAGGAACAAAGGGAGAAAGAGCACATACTTGCTCTGTAATTGTTAGAAATTCCAGTTTCTTTGAATTTACTGTTCTGCTTAAATGCAGTAGAAGAGGGGCACCTGGGTGGTTCAGTCGGTTAAGTGTCCGACTTCGGCTCAGGTCATGATCTCAGAGTTCGTGGGTTCGAGCCCCACATCGGGCTCTTGCTGACAGCCAGCTCAGAGCCTGGAGCCTCTTTCAAATTCTGTACCTCCCTCTCTCTCTGACCCTCCCCTGCTCATGCTTTCTCTCTCTCAGGGAAAAAATTGCCAAGAAACTCTTCCTTTTTGAACTCAAATGATATCAAAGGACTTGTGGTTAAATGTCTTATCTGGAAAACATTTTTGCTCTGAGAGAGATTAGAAAGGACGTATAATATTTCTCCTTTTTTTTCAAGGAGAATTAGAGTCTGAGCAAAACGTTTTGTGTCCTACCAACCCCCTAGTTTGTTGGGGATGAAAGTCCAAAATTGCTCTAACATACTATAGAAGCTCTCATAACCAGAGCACTAGAGCTAATTTTGTAAAATATGAATTACGCCCAGTGCTATTTTAAATATGAAAAAATAGACAGTAAAGCCTTGGTTCATGAGAAAAATTTGTTCCAGAAACATGCTTGTAATCCAAAGCACTTGTGTATCAAAACCAACTTCCCCATAATAAATAATGGAAACTCAGATGATTTGTTCCACAACCCAAAANACCGGCGACCGAAAGTCCCAGGACTGGAGCCTAAGGGGCGGGGCTCTGGGGCCTCCCCTTTGCCCTG
>NW_027532189.1:0-19908 GCF_008692635.1 Crocuta crocuta
AGAGAAACTCTGCAGTCACCCTGAGACTTCTCTTTCTCTCACACTCCTTGCCAAAACCATCAGCATATTATGATCTCTGTCTTCAAAATACACCACTCCTCCCTCCGAAACTGCCACACAGACCCGAGCTGACTTCTTCTCTAGCCTCAGTGATAGCAGTGGCCTCCAAACAGTTATCTTTCCAGTCTGGCCTCCCTGAGAGATCCTGCTAAACTATGTACCAAAGTATGCCCTACTCTACTCAAAACTCTCCCACTTACCACATCATTCAAAGTAAAAGCCAAATCCTTACAGAAGCCTACAGAGTCCTATATACAGTGGCCTCCCTGTGATTTCTTGGATCTCATTTCCACTACTCTCTTTGTAGAGGGTACACTCGACTTTGGTAACATTGGCTTCCTGACAATTTGCCAACATGCTGATCACACTCCCACTCAGAATGTGCTATCTCCTCTGCTTACAACCAACTACAACTCTACTGCCTAGAAGTACTTCTATGGTTCCTTTCCTTACCACATTGAATCTTTGTTTAATCACACCGTCTGAGTGCAGTCAGCCCTCTATGACCCTCAGAGGAGACTGCTTGCAAATACATATCCCCCATTCTTTATCCCTCCCTCTACCCATGCCTTTTGTAATATAACCTTGTAGCTCCTTCTTCCAAGAGCTGGGATCAATTTACCCTCTTCTTCAACAGGATGAACTGCATTGATCATTACAACACAACAGAATAGTGTCAGTACTAAGGTTAGGCTTCAAGATGCCTCGTGTGCTTTTACTTTCTCACTTGAGGCCCTGCCACCTGTCACAGAAGTTGGGATTAGTTTGCCACACAATGAGAGCCATAAGGCCTAGACACCCAGATGGCCCCAGCTGATAGTCACAGCAATGTGAAAGAGAGGAAAGAAATGTGAGCCTTTCTGTAACAGAAGTACCTAGTTGGCCTGTCAGATAACTTTAAACACACAAGCAAACCAGCCATGGCCAATGAAGACCGATCAGGCCTGGCCCATATTAACACAGCTGCTCAGCCAACCAATAAAGAAGACAGCAATAAAAATGCTTCCATTCTAAGCCACTACATATTGTGGGTGACTTATTACATGACAGTAGCTAACCAATACGTCATCTGATTTCAAATTTCTACTTACTCTTATCCCACGAAGTTTTGAATGCCTTCATTTTTGTTTATAGGATTTCCAAAACAACATAGTTAAGTATTCACTGATACAGGTATTTATTGTCTGCCCCACCCAGCTGGGTGAAAGCAGATATCTTTGTTCCTGACACATAGTAAGCACTCAGAAAACATATCTGGAATGAATGATATGGATTCCTTAATATGGGTACTTTACCAATATTTCTAATCATTATGAGATGCTGTTTTGTAGGTAAGCATGTACAGAATACACTGACCAGGTTTGTTGTGGTCTTTCCTGAAGCCAAATTGCATCAAACCATGTATCTCAGAAGGAGGTGAAGAAATCAGACTAAAATTCTTGGGATTTTTCCTATTTTTATACTGAAATGGGCTTGTTAAATGAATGTTTCCAAGGGACCCAAGTTATAGATCACTTAGAGATATGCGTCCCTTCATTCGCATTTGACCTGAATGCCCAAGGGAACACTTTAAAGAAAGAGGTTACAAATAGTGAGAACAGGTTCTGAGGAACACTAGCCCATATTTCTAGACTGATGAGATGAAAGAATTAGAGAGTAGCCTGTGTGAGAGTGTACACCTGGAAAATAATGAGAGGAAAATATGGAGAGAGAGAAAGGAGGTATGAAAGGAGTTAAAGCAGAAATGAACATCAGGGAAATTGGCCAGAGAAGCTGGAAAATAGAGTCCTGAAAGATAAAGTGAGAAAGGAATGCTACCTTCCACATAGGAGGTTCTGAATCAGAGAGGTCAAAGGTTTAAAATTAGGAAGGGCCGGAGTTGGAAGGTGACTGTGGGTGAAGAAAGGAGACCAAGAGAATAAGGAAATACAAGAGAAATGTTCCCGAGGTATGGAGGCACAGAGAAGAGAGAATTCATCCATCAGGGTGTGAAATTCGCTGGACCTTTTGCCAAAGGGTAGAGACGAACCTTATGGGCTGAACTCTGCCATCTGTCAATGCGAAACACACCAGGTCCTATGACACAAAACTCAAGACAGCCTCTCTAAGACATCTTTACAGCATTTGTGTTCACTAATCTCCCACAAAAAGAGTTCCAGAAAAAGCCTCCCCCCTTAATTTTCCCCTGGGCCTTCAACAGCCCTGTAAAGAAGTCAGGAGAAGTGGCTTCTCAGGCAGACACAGGAACGTGCGCTTTTGGAGCTGAGCAGGGAGGCAGCAGCAGGTGCAGCAAAGCCTGCCTGACCCAGGGCCCAGGGGGGAGGTTTGTGTATGAGGATGAAGCACTGTGGGAGGAGAGCTATCATACTGCTGACAGTAATAAGTCGCCACATCTTCAGCTTGGAGGATGCTGAAGGTGAGGGTGAAATCTGTCCCAGACCCACTGCCGCTGAATCGGTTGGGGACTCCAGATGCCCGGTTGGATGCGTTGTAGATTAGCCGCTTAGGACGCTGTCCTGGTTTCTGTTGGTACCAGGCTACATTGCTNCATATCAATAATCCTGGTAAAATTATAAAATATGCTGAGAAACAGTAAACGAACAATGGAAGGAAGGAAAGAGGGAAGGAAGGAAGGAAGAAAGAATGAAGGAAGGAAGGAAGGGAGGGAGGGGGGATAGGAATGTAAGCCACAAGAAGAAAACGGACAATTTTGGACCCAAAATTTTATAAAATCTCTGACCAAAATTATTGGGACGCGAAAAGCATTTTTTTCCTGCTGCTCTGTAAGGATGCTGCAAGCCCTTGAGATTGGTTTTGGGGCTCTGCAAAGGGCCAGAGATATGGGAGACAGGCTCAGAATTTACTGTGGGACAAAAGAGGGACTCTAATATGAGTTAAGGAAAGTGTGAATCCTGATTTTTAGTTATTCTATTTTTTCAGTTCAATATGTCCATTTGGTGTGAAATTAGCCAGTTAATTAACTCTAGGTTCTTCCAAGAAAACTTAGCTCCAGGGTGCCTGGGTGGCTCAGTCAGTTGCTGAGCATCTGACTTTGGCTCAGATCATGATCCCGCACTTCCTAAGTTCAAGCCCTAGATCTGTCTCCAGCCCCACACTGGGCTCACTGCTGTCAGCACAGAGCCCACTTCGGACCCTCTGTCCTCTTCTCCTTGCCCCAACCAAGTTCCCATATTCTGTCTCTATCCCTCTCAAAAAAAAAAAAAAACAAACACATTAAAAGAAGAGAAAAGAAAATTTTGTTCCATCTAGTGGTTTGAGAAGTCAGCTCACGGTTGCCTGTTCCTAGTCCTGCTGTTCATTCCCCAGCAGAGGGAAGGGTGAGGGTGGGGGCGTGCAATTCCCTTAAGAAACTCAGTGTGCTACACCATATTAGGGCCTAGGATTTTGTGGCTATTGGTCTACCTCAAGTGAAGCTACTGAAACTCTTCCAGTTTCTTCTCTGAGTGCAGCAGATTCGTGGTGCTTACTCAGTTAGATGGCACATTGGCTGTTCTACGGGTGTCCATGTGGCTTCTGCACTGATTCTTGACCCGAAAAATGTTCTAAGACACAGCTATCCTCTGTATCAAGTAGACCCTAGCTAGGGATCCATACCTCACCCTCACCTAGGGCCAATTCTCCCATCACTCAGCCTCCCAGTTTGCCCCCAGTGATGGTTAATTTTACCTGCCACTTTAACTAGGCTATGGCCTCCATTGGTGTAGTCAAATGCCAGTTAAGATGTTGTCCTGAAGGTAGTTTTGGTGTAATTGACATTTAAATCAGTAACGCTTGCATAACACCGGTTACTCTTCTTAGGGGGCCTCATCCAATCACTTGAATGCTTTAAAAGCAAGACTGAGGTTTCCCAAAGGAGAAGCAATTCTTTCTTAAGATGCAACAATAGAAACTCAGCCTCAGTTTCTGGCCTACAGATTTCCTTCTCAAGGCTGCATTATCAACACCAACCTCAATTTCCATCCTGCCCGCCTGCTTTACAGACTCTGGACTCGCCAGCCCCCACACTCTCAATACTCACAATCTCTGTCTCCATGAATATCTCATTGGTTGTGCTTCTTTGGAGGATCCTGACTCATAACACTCTTCACATCCCCCAGGTCCCACCTCTTCAGCCTGGAAGAATGCCCGGCACAGCACTTGGTTCTGCCTCCCCACTGACCTTTCCATAGACATTCTTATCACTTCTCTTACTTTTCAAAGCTCTCATGAGGCATGACTCTACTGCTGGGCTACATATATGGGACATCTAACAAAACAGGGTGGGACATGTCCTTTCTCTCCAATTCTCTCCCCTCGGGGGAAAAAATTAAGGGAAAAGTCAATTGTGTTTCTTTTTTTTTTTTAAGTTTTTTTTATCTTATTTTGATAGAGAGCACAAGGGGCTGTGTCCTTCCAGAGCTTCCTCTCTTGACATTCCCAAAGCCTCACACCTTCAATTAATCTAATATTGAGATCTCTAGGTGAAATCTGCAAAGGAATTTGTCCACAGCTTGGTCTTTGAATCCCATCTCTGAGATACACTCTGAGAACTAGGCAAAAAAAAAGAGGAGCCCATATCCAAGAAAATACTACTACTGCTGCTGCTACTACTGATAATAATAAAGAGCAACAAAGACACAGTCCATTGCCATTTGCAGACGCTTGAAGACCTGCTGTGTGTTCAGTGGTGCACTAAGGCCTTACTCGTCTATAGTAATCAGTCACACAATAACCCTCTTGAGATGAGAGGTTCTCAAAATTCAGGTTGTTCAAGGGACCAGTGCTTGTAGGGAAGAAGATGGGAAATACATCTGATCCTGAGTCCATAATGCCTCCTCATTGTTGAACTCACTCATTTAAAAAGTAAAGTGCCTTTACTGTTATAATGTGAATTTAAAGTGTAGACCTGGGTGAACACAAGCAGATGTATCCTTCCTCTCACCACCACTCAGATCCAGACAGACACACCCTCCCCAGCATCACACTTTGCCCTCATGCTCCTTCCAATCAATGCCATGCTCCATCACTACCACCAGAGGCCGTCTCCACCTTTCTAATTTCCTAAAAATGTAGAGCTGACCTTCTCTGTTCTTGTACTCATGTAAATGAAATAATAAAGTATGTACTTTTTGGTGTCTTGCCTCGTTGGCTCAACTAGTTCTCTGAACTTCCTCTACATTGATAATGTGGCAGTAACTTGCTTCTTTTCACTGCAGAATAGTTAGTTGTTACAAACAAATGTCACAATACTGTCATTTTTCATTTAATGAATGGGTTCAGATTTGAACATGTTATCAATACAGTTTTTAAGAACATTCTTTCGAAGTCTTTGGTGGATATATGCATTCACTTCCCATGGGTATGTTCTGAGGTATGAAAGCACTGAGTCACAGAGCTAGCCTCAGCTTGGCTTGGGTAGATACCTTAGAACAGCTTTCTGAAAAGGGAACATCTTTACACTCCACCAACTATGTGTAACATTTCCACTTGCTGTAAATCCTTTCCACATACTTGTTATTGTCAGACTGTTTATTATATCCTTATTGGTCGATTCTGAAGTAGTATTATTATTAAAATTTACAACTTTGTGATGACTAATGATTTTAAGTAATTTACCATAGATTTACTATTGAGTTGCTATTTAGATAGTTTGTTTCTTGAGTGGTGCTTAGGCGAGTCAGACACACCCATAGTTGGTCTTTTTTTTTTTTTTTCAGAGTTCTTTATATTCTGAAAATGAATCCTTTGTCAGAAATGTGCATGAGAATAGCTTCTCCCAATTTATGGTGTATCTATTTGCTTCCTTAATGTTAAATTGAAAGGGACTTATTAACTCTAATGGGGTCTAATTTTTTTCATTTCTTTGTACTGTCATTTTGTGGGGACAGGGGGTGAGGTCTGTGCAACAGATCTGTGGTCTGTTTTGCTCCCTCTTGTTAGGAAATGACTTTATGCGTGGCTGAGTATGTCTGAAACTTGCTTCCGTTGTTTTCTGGTACTCAGATGAGGGGAAGTAGCTTATTACCACCAACATATAACTCTCAGTGTCTATGGCTATAACCACAAATAACAATAGCCTATTAGTTGNTTTTTTTTCACAGTTCTTTATATTCTGAAAATGAATCCTTTGTCAGAAATGTGCATGAGAATAGCTTCTCCCAATTTATGGTGTATCTATTTGCTTCCTTAATGTTAAATTGAAAGGGACTTATTAACTCTAATGGGGTCTAATTTTTTTCATTTCTTTGTACTGTCATTTTGTGGGGACAGGGGGTGAGGTCTGTGCAACAGATCTGTGGTCTGTTTTGCTCCCTCTTGTTAGGAAATGACTTTATGCGTGGCTGAGTATGTCTGAAACTTGCTTCCGTTGTTTTCTGGTACTCAGATGAGGGGAAGTAGCTTATTACCACCAACATATAACTCTCAGTGTCTATGGCTATAACCACAAATAACAATAGCCTATTAGTTGTACATGCCTGAACTGGCATTGGTCCATTTACACAGCGCAATTGGCATGGGAGCTTCCATTCACTTGAATTCACTGATTTAATGGGAATGATGGAAAGGAGGGCCTGTGGTGTGCTGCTTGGATTCCCCTTTGCCAATAAGAGCTGTACCACTGCACGTGCTGTGAGGGCTGCCTGCAGGCCATCCTCTTCTCCTCGCCCTCTGAGGACATTACCATGCTGAAGAATGACCTGGCCCTAGGTGACACTTCTTTTCCAGGAAAGACAATACTTATTGGATGGAAGGGTATAAAGTCCCAGCCCCTTGCTCCACTCCACATGAACTCTGAAGAACCACTGCATCTCTAGACCTCCCTGTGGAGTTGGCAGTGGCTTTCCTGGAGACCCACCAAAGCTCAGTTTCTCTATCTGTCCAATCCTGCTTTCTGTCTCTCTTTTATAGAGATGCACATATCAAGAGCACTCTGTAATTTAAAAAATCTGAACTCTCTCTCTCTCAAAGTTGGTTTCCCAGGTAATCTTGGGATTCCTATGAGGAATGGATTTCCCATTGTCTGCCTGTGACAAATGGGATCAGGGAGCAGCAGAGGCCAGAAAGTAGTGATAACCTTCACAGGTGAAATGTGTACAGTTTCCAAAAGGGCCAGCAGGTACAGAGTGACATCAGAAGTAGGGAACTGTGGCAGTGATTAATTGATCATGGCTTAGTAGGGATTGAATTGTTGTGTAGACCCTTGGAGAATTTCATGCATATGACCAGAAAACTCTAGGTCGGGTGAGCTGAAGCCTACAATCAAGCTTCTGACTCAGTTACTGGACCTAAGCCAGTTCACGTGCCAGAGAGCACTGCTTGAAGCTGAGGTCACATCCTCTTGAGAAATTTAGCCACAGATGTTTGGAAAATATTTGCTTCAATATTTCTGAGAGGTACTCAGGGCAATTTCCTCAAAGCAGAAGTGAACTGGAGAAAGGAAAATATCCACATTTTCCCAGCCATGTAAGCTCTTCAAGTTTGTCTACTATCTAAGTGTGAATATGAATTTGGATAAAAGCTGCTTATCAGAGGGACACCTGGGTGGCTCAGTTGGTTAAGCGTCGATTCCGGCTCAGATCACAATCTATCGGTCCATGTGTTTGAGTCTCACATCAGGCTCTGTGCTGACAGCACTGATCTGTTTCCCTCCCTCTGTGCCCTTACCCACTCATGCTCTGATTCTCTCTCTGTCTCTCTCTCTCAAAAATAAATAAATACTTTAAAATACAAACAATTATTACATCTTCATAAGACACATTTTCTGTGGCACCTGGGTTGTGTGTCGGTGAGTGTCCAACTCTTGATTTCTGCTCAGGTCATGATTCCAAATTGTGGGATTGAGCGCTGTGTTTGGATCCATGCTGAAGGTGAAGGCTGCCGGATTCTCTCTCTGTTCCCCACGGCCTGCCCTTTCCCCCACTCTCCCACTCTCTCTCCAAAAAAAAAAATTGAATTAAACGAACAAAGAAACTGATTTTCGTCATTCTCTCCAAACATGATGTTTTCAATGTGTCTTTCTTATTTTCTTCCCTAAACAGCCATCAGGGCAGAAGTGATATTTACACAGAGTCTCCAACATTTTTGTTTTTAGTTTACTTACTTATTTATTTCTGAGAGTAGGGTGCAAGAGGGGGAAAGACAGAGAAGAGAGAGAGAGAGAGAGAGAATCCCAAACAGGCTTCCTGCTCAGTGTGGAGCCAGACATAGCTCAACCAAACTGAGCCAAAATCAAGAATCAGATGCTTAACTCACTGAGCCACCCAGGCACCTCACAGTCTCCAAGATGTCAGTGGCTCCAGGAAACAGAGCCACCATTAACGGCAAAGCCAGACAAGCCAAGACATTGATGGTGATATACACCAGCATCAACACGAACCAGGACAAGCTCCTACACTTATTCTTAACTGTGTCACCACTCTTATCTCTGTGATTTCATCCTGGTTCAGTGGCAGTGGGTAGAGAGCAGATTCAACCTAAGAGTTGATAAGGTGAAATCTGAAGATGTGGATATTATTTCTGTCAACAAGATGATCCTGCACCTCTCACGGTGATATCCTCTATTACAAAATCCTCCAAAGCCATCAGTCGAAATGTTCAGTATGTGGAACTCTGTGACCCATTGGTACCTATAGAGTTTCGGTAGGCAAATGCACACTGGCCTCCTTTCTCTGTTTTCCAGCTGTACCTGACACACTTCATACAGGAGAAACTTTAAGAGCTTTCCAAGACATTGTCCAGCTGAGCCGATGACCTCACTTTGAAGTGGAGATAAGTTCACGTGGCCGTGTCCTTGTCTTCTGCCACACCTAACATTTTACCCTCAAAAAGTCAAAGGCACCAATGGATCCAACTTAGGTTCTAAATTACAGCAGTAAACACAATCTTCTCTCTTTCTCTCTCTAAGCACACTAACACTTACCCACACACTCATTTAAAATCTTCCCTAAAACTAGGGCGCCTGGGTTGTTCAGTCGGTTGATTGTCCACTTCCGCTCAGGTCATGATCTCCCGAGTTGGGGCCCCACATCGGGTTCTCTGCTGTCAGTGCAGAGCCTGCTTCAGATCCTCTGTCTCCCTCTCTCTGCCCCTTACGAGTCACTCACTCTCTGTCTCTTTCTCTCTCTCTCTCTCAAAAATGAATAAACACTAAAAACTAGACTCTTCCCTAAGGTAGTTTTCACCAGTCGCTCCTCAGTCTTTCTCATCCCAGGGATGAGGGTGGGGGAAGAGAACAAATGATGGACAGAACGTACCTTACACTGGGCTCAGACCCCTACCTATGGAGCCTCTCATCAGATCCCCAGAAGCTGTCCTTTCGTTCTCTCTCTTGGTTTGCTATTGTTACGATGACACCAGAATCTCAATTATTATTAATTCTTAGATCTTTGGTTTTTTTTAAACGTTTCAGTTCCATAATTCCAAGATTAAACAGCTATGCCCTACATACTTACCGAATACTGTCATCTACTGACTTTTGGCTCAACGCCTTTGTGCCACTGCTTAAATTTCATCTAAAATCCCAATTACTTTTCCAAACCTGAAGACCACATACATGAAAATCAAAGATTACCTCAAATGTGTGAACTCGGAGGACCTGGATGACCCAGATCTGTGTACCTTCTCCCCCTAGCATGGGGACAATATTACTCCATCGAGTATCTGTTGCTGAAAGGCACTTGCTTGGATCTGATGAGAAAGCAATAATAGCACCAAAATAATACCCATGTGTCGACCTCCTCATCCCCAGCCCATGGCAGCTTTCATGCTGCTACTACTTCAGGCCACTACCTGGAAAAGCTTCACATGTGACTATAAAGCTCATGGCTCCTCATGGAGGTTATGGACGTTCAACCGACTGTGCCACCCAGGCATTTAAATGAGTTACGGAAGCGTTTAAATGAGTGTGTGGAGACGTGTGAGTGTGCTCAGAGAGAGAGGAAAGATTGCAGTCACTGCTGTACTTTATACCGCTGAAGTTATAGCTGACTCTGCAACAGTTGACTGAGGACTCAGCTTAGTAGTTAATGACCACCAAACAACAAAAGCAGTGGCTGCAGCAATATTGCCAAGGAAGGAAATTGGTAGATAATAATGATGATTTTGTTGATGTTTGTTGTGTGGTGAAGACCAGAAAAATAAGCTCCAAAATAAAAGCAGATTCCTAAATTTGCCACCATTCGACTGGGATGATATCCTAGAGGCCAAGGATTGAGGGATGATCTCACCATTTCTCAGTTCGAGCACCACATTGGGCACTGTACTGACAGTATGGAGGCTGCTTAGGATTCTCTCTATTCTCTCTAAATCTCTCTCTTTCTCTGTGTCTCTCTCTCTCTTTCTCTCTCTCTGTCTCTGTCTCTCTCTCTCTCTCTCTCCCCCACCGGCACTTCCACGGTCGTGCACATGTTCTCTCTCTCATAACAAATAAAACTTGGGACACCTGGGAGGCTCAGTCAGATGAAGGACCAATCTTAGCTCAGGTTATGATCTCATGGTTCACAGTTCGAGCTCCACGTTGGGTTATGTGCTGACAGCTCAGAGCCTGGAGTCTGCTTCAGATTCTGTGTAAACCTCTCTCTCTGCCCCTCCCCCATTCATACTCTGTTTTTCTGTCTCTCTCTCTCTCAAAAATAAATACTTAAAAAGTTTTAATGAAAATTCCCCCCTCAAAAAAGAAAAAGAAATGCTTTCTTTTTTTAAATTTGAAATAGTTTATTGTCCAGTTGGTTTCCACATAACACCCAGTGCTCAGCCCCACAAGTGCCCTCCTCCATGCCCATCACCTCCCCTCCCACCAACACTCATCAGTCCTCAGTTTGTTCTCAGCATTCAAGAGTCTCTCATGGTTTGCCTCCCTCCCTCTCACCAACTAATTTTCCCCTTCTCCCCCACGGTCCTTCATTAAGTTCCTCCTAATCCTCCTATACGTGCAAACATATGGTATTTGTCCTTCTCTGCCTGACTTATTTCGCTCAGCATAACACCCTCAAGGTCCATCCATGTTGCTACACATGGCCAGATTTCATTGTTTCTCATTGCCATGTAGTATTCCATGGTATAGATAAACCACATCTTCTTGATCCATTCGTCCGTTGATGGAGACTTAGGCTCTTTCCATGTTTTGGCTATTGTTCAGAGTGCTGCTATGAACATTGGGGTACATGTGCCCCTATGCATCAGCACTCCTGGATTCCTTGGGTAAATTTCCAGCAGTGCTATTGCTGGGTCATAGGGGAGTTCCATTGTTAATTTTTTGAAGAACCTCCACACTGTTTTCCAGAGGGGCTGCACCAGTTTACATTCCCACCAACAGTGTATGAGGGTGCCCATTTTCTCCACATCCTTGCCAGCATCTAGAGTCCTTTGATTTGCTCACTTTAGCCACTTTGATTAGTGTGAGGTGATAACTCAGTGTGGTTTTGATCTGTATTTCCTGATGAGGACGGATGTTGAGCATCGTTTCATGTGTCTGTTGGCCATCTGGATATCCTCTTTGGAGAAGTGTCTGTTCATGTCTTCTGCCCATTTCTTTACTGGATTGTTTGTTTTTCGGGTGTGGAGTTTGGTGAGTACCTTATAGATTTTGGATACTAGCCCTTTATCTGATATGTCATTTGCAACTATCTTTTCCCATTCCATCAGTTGTCTATTAGTTTTATGGATTGTTTCCTTTGCTGTGCAGAAGCTTTTAATCTTTTTTTTTTAATCTTTTTATTTTTGTTTTATTTAATTTTGAGACAGAGAGAGACAGAGCATGAATGGGGGAGGGGCAGTGAGAGAGGAAGACACGGAATCTGAAACAGGCTCCAGGCTCTGAGCTGTCAGCACAGAACCTGATGTGGGGCTCGAATCCATGGACCGTGTGATCATTACCCGAGCCGAAGTCGGACGCTTTACCGACAGAGTCACTCAGGCGTCTCTACAGCTTTTAATCTTGATGAGGTCCCAATAGTTCATTTTTGCTCTAGATTCCCTTGCCTTTGGTGATGTGTCAAGTAAGAAATTGCTGTGGTTGAGGTCAAGGAGGTTGTTCCGGCTTTCTCCTCTAGGGTTTTGATGGTTTCCTGTCTCACGTTCAGGTCCTTTATCCATTTTGAGTTTATTTTTGTGTATGGTGTGAGAAAACGATCTAGTTTCATTCTTCTGCATGTTGCTGTCCAGTTCTCCCAGCACCATCTGTTAAAGAGGCTGTCTTTTTTCCATTGGATACCCTTTCCTGCTTTGTCAAAGTTTAGTTGGTTGTATACTTTTGGGTCCAATTCTGAGTTCTGTATTTATTCCCCTGGTCTATGTGCCTGTTTTTGTGCCAATACCATACTGTCTTTATCATGACAGCTTTGTAGTAGAGGCTAAAGCCTGGGATGGTGATGCCTCAGATTTTGGTTTTCTTCTTCAATATTACTTTGGCTATTCGGGGTCTTTTGTGGTTCCATACATATTTTAGGATAGTTTGTTCTAGTTTTGAGAAGAATGCTAGTGTAATTTTAATTGAGATTGTTTTGAATGTCTAGATTGCTTTGGGTAGCAATGACATTTTAACTATATTTATTCTTCCAATCCATGAACATGGAATGTTTTTCCATTTCTTTGTGTCTTCTTCAATTTCCTTCATAAGTTTTCTATAGTTTTCATCATACAGATCACTTATATCTTTGGTGACATTTATTCCTAGATATTTTATGGGTGTTTTCTGCAATTGTGAATGGGATCAGTTTCTTGATTTCTCTTTCTGTTGCTTCATTGTTGGTGTATAAAATAATAAAATAATTTAACATGTGCTCATTAATATTAATTTTCCATGAGAGTCATAATTTTAGTGTTTTCTGGAAATTATCACTTAACATATCTATTGACCCATCTACATTTTCTCTATGCCTAAACCCCTCATATTCTTATTTCCCTCCTTATTCAGCTTAGTTTCCATGATCCTTCTTTTAATGACTCTTTTATAAACAAGAACTTCCTCACCTTCCATTGTGTTATTTCATGCAACAAAATCCCAACCTTCTACATGCCTGCTGGAGAAAAACACAGAGCAATTCTGACTTCTCTCAACTTCAGATTCATGACCAATCACTTTCTGAGGGCCCTTAATCCTGCTCCATAAGCATATCTCATTTCCCTGGTCTAGTCATTCTCCATTCTTTCTCTTTCTTTCTTTCTTCAGTCCTAACAGCTCCTCCCCCATCCTAACTTAAAGCCAAGTACCCCTTTTCCTATTTCCTAAGAACAGAAGGGATCAGAGGAGAACATCCAAGGGTTGCTCATCTCTCTTCTGACCCTCTGGTATGTGTATTGCCAAACTCTGTCTTTCTTCCTGGCACTGTGGGGAAGCGGACAGCCCTCCCATCTGAGGCCATTCCCTTTGAACCTATATGTCTTGCCTCCTCAACTGAATTGCTTGGCACTTCTCCCCCATTCCTGAATTATCAGTATTCTCCTCTCTAGCATGATTCCCTACAGTAGGCAAACATCTTTAAAAAAAAACCAAAAAACTCCCTGATATCACATCTCCCTCCAGTTATGGTCTATTTCACTCTTCTCCTTCACGATAAAGCTCACTGGCTGAGCTGTCTACAGTCACCATCCCCACATCTTCTACTCTCATTCTTTCTTGAGCTTTCTACAGTCAAGGGCCTACCTCCACCATCTCATTGAAACTTCTCTTCTCAAGGTCTCCAGTGATCTCCACATTGCCAAGTCCAATGGACACATGCCAGTCCTCATCTCACTAGACCCATCAGAGCATTTAACATACTGATGACAATTTCTCCCTTGATATACTTTTGCTCTGGAGTCTGGGGCATCACACCATCTTGCTGGTCTTCCCTCCCTCTGCTCCTTCACAGAATCCTTTGCTGGTTCCTCCTCACCCCTGCCTCAGAGCCCAGCCCCTGGGCCTCTGTTCTATGCAACGCTTCTGCCATTGCTTATCATATTCCAAGCTCCAATCCAATCCTCTCCCTGAACCCTAGACTCGTATATCCAATGGCTACTTGACAGCTTCATGTGGAGATCTAACACACATCTCAAACTTAAAATGTCCAACACCAAATTCCTGATCTTCTCCCCCAAATCCTCTTTCCCACAATCTTCTCTATTGGAACACTTGGGAACTTCACCCTTCTAGTACTCAGAGAGAAACTCTGGAGTCGCTCTGAGACCTTTCTTTCTCTCATGCTCCTTGCAAAACTATCAGCATATTATTATCTCTGTCTTCAAAATACACCACTCTTTCCATCCTCCACTGCCATAGCACAGATCCTCTCTATCCTGGATCATGGTAGTGGCCACCCAACTATTATCTTTTAAGTCTGGCCTCCCAGAGAGATCCTGTTAAATTAAATGTCAAACTATGCCCTGATCTACTCATACCCCTCCCACTTACCACATCATTCAAAGTAAACGCCAAATCCTAGAGAAGCCTACACAGTCCTATAAACGGTGACCTACCTGTGATTTCTTTTATCTCATTTCCACTACTCTCCCCCTTGTACACACTGCTTTGGCAACTTTGGCTTCCTTCTACTTCCCTACATGCTGATCACATTTCCACTCAGAAATGTGCTGTTTCCTCTACTTAAAACCAACTACAACTCAACTGCCTAAAAGTACTTCTATGGTTCCTTTCCTCACTACGTTGAAACATTGATTAAGTCACATTTTCTCAGTGCAGCTCTCTATGACCCTCAAGAGTAGATTGATTGCAAATACAGATCCCACATTCTTTATCCCTCCCTCTACCCATGCCTTTTGCAATATAACGTTGCAGCTCCTTCTTTCAAGAGCTGGGGTCGACTTACCCTCACTTCAATAGGATCAACTGCAAATATCATCTGATATCTGCAATATCTGATAGGGAACTGTGTCGGTACTAACTTTAGGCTTCAAGATGCCTCATGTGCTTTTACTTTCTCACTTGAGGCGCTGCCACCTCTCACTGAAGGTTAGGAATGGTCTGCCACACAATGAGAGCCAAGAGGCCCATATGCCCAGACGGCCCCAACTGATAGTCACAGCAATGTGAAAGAGAGGAAAGAAATGTGATCCCTTCTGTAACAAAAGTACCTACTTAACTGTCAGCTAACTTTAAACACACGAGAAGCCAGCCAAGGCCAATGAAGATCAATCAGACCTGGCACTGCTCAGACAACCAATAAACATGACAGCAATAAAAACGGTACCATTCTAAGCCACCACATTTTGGGGGTGACTTATTACAGGACAGTAGCTAACCAATACGTCATCTGATTTTAAATTTCTACTCACTCTTACCACACCAAGCTTTGAATCCATTCATTTTTCTTTTTCTTTTTTTAATGTTTTTTTTTTAAAATTTATTTCCAGGAGAGAGAGAGAGAGCGTGAGCAGGGGAGGGTCAGAGAGAGAGGGAGTCACAGACTGAAACAGGCTCCAGGCTCTGAGCTGGCAGTCAGCACAGAGCCCGATGCGGGGCTCGACCCACGAACCGCGAGATCATGGCGAAAGTCGGACGCTTAACAGACCAAGCCACCCAGGAGCCCCAAATCCCTTCATTTTTCTTTAATGAACTTCCAAAACAACATAGTAAGTATTCACTGATACAGGTATTTATTGTCTGCCCCTCGCAGCTGGGGTGAAAGCAGATATCTTTCTTCATGACACATAGTAAGCATTCAGAAAACATATCTGGAATGAATGATATGGATTCCTTAATATGGTAACTGTAACAATATTTCTAATCATTATGAGAAGCTGTTTTGTAGGTAAGAGTGTTCAGAGTACACTGACCAGGTTTGTTGTGGTCTTTCCTTGAAGCCAAATTGCATAAAACCATGTATATCAGAAGGAGGTGAAGAAACCAGACTAAAATTCTTGGGACTTTTTCTATTTTAATACTGAAATGGCCTTCTTAAATAAATGCTTTCCAAGGGACCCAAGTTATAGAACACTTAGAGCTGTGAGTCGCTTCAGACACATTTACCTGCATGCCCTAGGGAACACTTTAAAGAAAGAGGTGACAAATGATGCGAACAGGTGCTGAGGAGCTAGCCCATATTTCTAGACAGATGAGATGAAAGAATTAGAGGGTTGCCTTTGTAAGAAAGTACACCTGGAGAACTTGGAGAGAGAAAGGAGGTATGAAAGGATATAGAGCAAAAATTAAAGTCCCGTTTATTGGCGAGAAAAGCTGGAAAATAGAGTCCACGAAGGATAAAGTGAGAAAGGAATGCTACCTTCCACATAAGAGGTTCTGAATCAGAGAGGTCAAAGATTTAATATTGGGAAGAGCCAGAATTGGAAGGTGACTGAGTGTGAAGAAAGGAGAGAAAGAGAATAAGGAAATACAGGACAAATGTTCCAGAGTCAAGGTGCCATAGGGAAGACACAATTCATCCATCAGGGTGTGGAATTCCCCGGACCTTTCACCAAAGTATAGAGACAAACCTTAGTGGCTCAACTATGCCATCTGTCTGTGCAAAACACAACAGGTCCTGTGACACAAAGACTCCTGACAGCCTCTCTAAGACATCTTTACCACACTTGTGTTCACTAATCTCCACTAAAAGGGATACAGAAAAAGCCCCCCCCCCTTATTTTCCCCTTGCCTTTTGACAACCATAAAAGGAATAAGTCAGGAGAGGTGCTTCTCAGGCAGACTCAGGAACGTACGCGTTCAGGGCTGAGCAGGGAGGCAGCAGAAGGTGCACTGAAACCTCCCTGACCCAGGGCCCTGGGGAGGAGTTTTGTGTACGAGGCTGAAACACTGTGGAAAGATAGCTATAATCCTGCTGACAGTAATAACTTGCCACATCTTTAGGCTGGAGTTTGCTGATGGTGAATGTTGGTCTTTTCTTTTCTGAGAGTTCTTTATATCATGAAAATTAATCTTTTGTCAGAATGTACATGAGAATAGCTTCTCTCACTTTTTGGTTTATCTATTTAATTTCTCAATGATACATTTGAGAAGGAATTATTCACTGTAATGATGACTAACCTTTCCATTTCTTTTTCCTTTAATTTTGTGGGGGCTGGAGTGGGAGGTGGGTCCGTGCAACAGATCTGAGGTCTATTTTGTTCCCTCTTGTTAGGAAATGACTGTATGCTGTGGGGATGAGCACCGGGTGTTATATGGAAATCAACTTGACAATAAACTATTTGTAAAAAAAAAAAAAAAAAGAAAGAAAGAAAGAAAAGAAAATGACTATGCGTGGCTAAGAATGTCTGAAACTTGCTTCTTCCTTTTTCTGGTACTCAGATTGAGGGGAAGTAGCCTTTTCCCACCAACATGTACATCTCAGTGTCTATGAATATAATCGCAAATAACTATAACTTTTTAGTTGTGCGTGCCTGAACCGGCATTGATCCATTTATTCGGGGGATACTAGCATGATAGACTCTATTGGCTTGAGTTCACTGATGTAATGGGAATGATGGAGAGGAGGGCCTGCGGGGTGCTGCTTAGATTCCCCTTCGCAGATAAGAGCTGTGCCGTTGCAGGTGCTATGAGGGCTACCTGCAGGCCACCCTCTGCTGGTCACCCTCCTAGGACATTACCATGCTGAAGAATGACCGGGACCAAGGTGACACTTCTTTTCAGGAAAGACAATACTTACCTGATACAAGAGTACCAAGGCCCAGTCCCCTTGCTCCACTCCACATCAACTCTGAGGAGCAACTGCATCTCTAGATCTCCCTGTGGGTTGGTGGTGGCTTTACTTGAAACCCAATCACAGCTCAGTTTCTCTATCTGTCCAATCCATTTCTAGTCTCTCCTTTCTAGAGATGCATATCTCAAGAACGCTCCATAATAAAAAAAATAATCTGAACTCTCTCTCTCTCTCAAAGTTGGTTTCCCAGGGAATCTTGGGATAACTATGGGGGATGGGTTTCCCATTGTCACCCTATGACAAATGGAACAGGGAGCACAGGCCAGAAAGTAGTGATAACCTTCACAGGTAGAGTGTGTACAGTTTCCAAAAGGGACAGTAGGTGCAGAGTGATGTCAGAAATAGAGATCTGTGGGAGAGACTAATCGATCATGTCTTAGTAGGGATTGAATTGATGTGTAGACCCTTGGAGAATTTCATGCATGTGACTGGAAAACTCTAGGTCGGGTGAGCTGAAGCCTACAATGAAGCTTCTGATTCAGTGCCTGGACCTAAGCCAGTTCACATGCCAGAGAGCACTGCTTGAAGGTGAGGCTACGGCCTCTTGAAAAATTTAACCACCGATGTTTGGAGAATATTTGCTTCAATATTTTATGAGAGGAACTCAGGGCAATTTCCTCAAAGCAAATGGGAACTAGAGAAAGGAAAATATCCACATTTTCCCAGCCATGTAAGCTCTCCAAGTTTGTGTAATATCTAAGTATGAATATGAATTTGGATAAAAGCTTGTTATCAGAGGGACACCTGGGTGGCTCATTGGTTAAGCATCTGACTTTGGCTCAGGTCATAATTTCAACCTTGTGGGTTCAGCCCCACATCAGGCTCTGTGTTGACAGTACAGAACCTGGAGCCTGCTTCTGATTCTGTTTCCCTCCCTCTCCGCCCCTACCCTCTTCATGCTCTGTCTCTATCTCTCTCAAAAATAAATAAATACTTTAAAAATTATAAAAAATATGACATCTTCATAAGAAATTGATTTCCTATGGTGACTGGGTTGTCCGTCGGTGAGTGTCTGACCCTTGGTTTCAGGTCAGGTCGTGATTCCAAGTTGTGGAATGAGCCCTGTGTTTGATTCCACGCTGATAGTGAAGCCTGCTTGGGATTCCTTTCCCTTCCTCCCCACTCCCCCACCCTTTCCCCTACTCAGGAACTCTCTGACTCCAAAATAATAAAGAAAGAAAGAAAGAAGATGACTTTTGTCATTCTCTCCATACATGGAGCTTTCAATGTATCTTTCTTATTTTTTTCCCTGGAGTGACATCAGAGCAGAAACAATACTCACACAGGTTCCAACTTTTTTTTTTTAGTTTATTTACTTATTTATTTTTGAGAGAGAGAGTGCAAGTGGGAGAGGGGCAGAGAGAGGAGGGAGAGAGAGAGAGAGAGAGAGAGAGAGAGAGAGAGAGAGAGAGAGAATCCCAAGCAGGCTTCTTGCTAAGAGTGGAGCCGGACACGGCTCAATCAAACTGAGCAGAAATCAAGAATCAGATGCTTAACTGACTGAGCTACCCAGCGCCTCATGGTCTCCAACATATCAGTGGATCCAGTAAACAGAGCCACCATTTACGGCAAAGCCAGCCAAGCCAAGATATTGATGACGATATAAACTGACATCAACACAAACCAGGACAAGCTCCTATACATATTCTTAAATGTGTCTCCACTCTTATCTCTGTGATTTCATCCTGGTTCGGTGGCAGTGGGTATAGAGCAGTTTCACCCTAAGAGTTGATAAGGTGAACCAGCTCAGTAACCCAAGAATGAATCTCACTTGATCTTGGTGGATAATTCTTTTTATGTGCTGTTGCATTCGATTTGCAAGTATCTTGTTGAGGATTTTTGCATCTGTATTCGTCAAGGATATTGGCCTGTAGTTCTCTTTTTTGCTAGGTCTCTGTCTGGCTTGGGAATCAAAGTGATGCTGGGCTCGTAAAATGAGTCTGGAAGTTTACTTTGCTTTCTATTTTTGGAATAGTTGGAGAAGAATGGGTATTAACTCTGTTGCAAATGTCTGATACAATTCCCCAGGGAATCCATCTGACCCAGGGCTCTTATTTGTTGGGAGATTTTTGATAACTGATTCGATTTCCTCANCATGGGAGTCCTGCCTTGGTGGTATTGGGGTGAAAAGTGGTGGTGCCCCAGTCCCTTCTTGGACGTAGCATTGCCACTCACTCTTTTGGGTGATCTCCCTGTG
>NW_027532190.1:0-331 GCF_008692635.1 Crocuta crocuta
TGCACGGAGATCAGAACTATAGTCCCTACTTAATGGAGATCTGAAATATAGTCCCTGACTATAGTCCCTAGTTTTCGGAGAACTGAACTAGAGTCCCTAGTTAACAGAGATCTGAACTAGAGTCCCTAGTTCACGGAGATATGAACTAGAGTCCCGACTTCACAGAGATCTGAACTAGAGTCCCTAGTTCACGGAGATCTGAACTAGAGTCCCGGGTTCACGGAGATCTGACCTATAGTCAATAATTCAAGGAGATCTGGACTACAGTCCCTAGGTCATGGAGATCTGAACTATAGTCCGTACTTCATGGAGATCTGAACTATAGTCCCTA
>NW_027532190.1:549-749 GCF_008692635.1 Crocuta crocuta
AGTCCCTAGTTCACGGAGATCTGAACTATAGTCTCTAGTGCACGGAGATCTGAACTAGAGTCCCTAGTTCATGGTGGTCTGAAGTAGAGTCCCTAGTTCATGGAGATCTGAACTAAAGTCCCTGGTTCCCAGAGATCTGAAATAGAGTCCCTGGTTCACGGAGATCTGAACGTTAGTCCCTAGTTCATTGAGATCTGAAC
>NW_027532191.1:0-1184 GCF_008692635.1 Crocuta crocuta
CCCTTGGGTAAATTCCTAGCAGTGCTATTGCTGGGTCATACGGGTTTTTATTCAACATCTGGTATATGAGCAGTGGGAAGGAAAGGAGAGAGGTAAGAAAGGGGAGTGGGAAAGAAACCAGTTTGGTTACAGATAATTTGTGTAGAACCTATAACCAGTTTAAATATGCCATACTCATAGTCCATAGTATGATTCCAAGCAAAACTATTAATTTCCAGCAGGAATTTCAATGAAGGTGTTTTTCGTAGCTGTAAATGTGTTGCCTATGAGAGAGTTTGATAAATCTCCTGTGATTAAAAAAAAAAAATAAATCTCCTGGGTACGTTGCTCTTATTCTTGCTCTTGAAATGTTAGACTTGTCAACAGTTTTTCTTCATGAGAGCTTTATTGAAGTGTCAGCAAGACTCTGATTTTATCTGTTCTCATACAATGGAATAACTTGCTCAAGGTCCAAAATTGCATTCTCTTCACAAAGAGCTGCTTCTTTGTCTCAATAAAGCAGTTTTTCTATTTCTTGTAGGAAGGTAGAACCAAATGGTGTTCATTCATCAGAAGTTTTCCTATTTTATCTTTAATTAAAAACAGACATTTAAGTTGGTTTTCTAGATACACTAAATTACTTGCATACCGTTTTATATCTCAACTGAAGAAGAGAATAGTAGAAAAGTTTCCATGACTGTAATTCCAAGTTTGCCTCCTGTAACTCAGAGGTTCTTACTTTATTTTCTAAATGTATAAGTAGTTGTTCATGTTAGCTGGAGGAGAGCAAGAATGTTCAGAAGCAAATGAAGATTCTGCAGAAGAAATAGCCCCAGGTCATCAAAGAGAAAATTCCCTTGCAGAGTGCGCACGACAAGGCTATCTTGTCAAGAAGCAAACTGGAGTCTCTTTGCCGGGAACTTCGGCGTCACAATAAGACATTAAAGGTGAGTTGGTTCATTTTTCTGCCTTCAGGATATTGTTAGGGTGAGTTGATAATCACTGTGTATTTGTTTGAAGTAAATCTTTGCTTTACGTTACTTGGTTGTGATAATGGCAGCTTGCCATAAGGCCGTGGGGACACTTGATCCAGTAGGTCAGGGTCCTGAGCAGAGGATTTCGTTGGGTCCCCAAAGACATCCTACCTTCAGTGTTTGTTGGTTTATTTCTTCAGCTTTTCCTGGGTTAATGGCCACATGTCAGGC
>NW_027532192.1:0-2945 GCF_008692635.1 Crocuta crocuta
ATACCATAAAGTTCACCTGTTTGAGTGTGTTCAAGTATACAATTCATTGGTAAGAATTTTTACAGAACTGTGCAACCATTATCATAATCTAACTTAAAAACCTTTTTATCACACAAAAAGGAAGTCCTCCGTCTATTAGTAGTCACTCCTCATCCTCACCCCTCCCTGTCCCACACAATCTAGTCAACCATTAATCTACTTTCTGTCTCTAACAGATTTATTTATTCTGTATTTTTCATATAGATATTACTTTATAATATATGGTCTCTTGTGACTGACTTCTTTCACTCAGCATAATGTCATTGAAGTTCATACAAATTGTAGCATATATCAGTACTTCAGTCCTTTTTTTGGCCAACTAATATTCCACTAGTTGGGTATATGTCTATCCATTCATCAGTTGATGAACATTTAAGCTGTTTCTAGTTTTCAGCTGTTACGAATAATACTGGTATGAACATCCATGTATATGTTTTTCTTTAGACATATATTTTCAATTCTCCAAGTGTATAATTTCTGAGTCATTTGGTAACTCTATGTTTAACATTGAGGAGCTATCAAACTGCATCTGTAACATTTTATAATCCTACCAGCAATAAATGAGCATTCCAATTTCTCCACATCCTTAACAACACTGTTATTGTCTTTTTTATTATAGCTATTCTAGTAAATATGAAGTAGTATCTCATTGTGGTCTGCAGCCTGGGAGAAAATATTTGCAAATCATACATTTGAAAATAAATGCAGACTCTATAAAGAACTGTTACAACTCCATAATAAAATGACGATTCAATTTTAAAACGGGCAAAGAATGAGAATAGATATTTCATTGAAAAAGATACAAATTACCAAAAAAGTACATGAAATGATGCCCAACATCGTTAGTCATTGGGGAAATGCAAATTTTTTCTTTTTGTTGGATGTAGCTCCTCATTTTTTTCAATACTATTTATTGAATTCATTATTTATTGAATTTATTGAATGTATTATTATTTATTGAAAAGACTGTTTCCCCCTTGTATATTCTTGCCTCCTTTGTTGTAGACTAGCTGATCATATAAGTGTGGGCATATGCTTTCTATCCTGTTCCATTAATCTATGTGCCTATGTTTGTGCCAGTACCATACTGTTTTGATTACCATAGTTTGTAATGTAATTGAAATCTAGATTTTGAAACCTCCAGCTTTGTTCTTTATTCTCCATATTGGTTTGGTTATTCAAGCTCCTTTTTCATTCCATACAAATTTCAAGATTATTTTATCTAGTTCTGTGAAACATACTATATATCTTTTGATAGGAATTGCATTGAATCTATAGATTGTTTTGGGTAGTATGGACATTTTAACAATGTTAACTTTTAGCAACCAAAATCATGGTGTATATTTCCATTTGTTTGTGTCATACCCAATTCTTTTCACCAAAGTTTTATAGTTTTCAGAGTACAGGTCATTCACCTCTTCAGTTAAGTTTATCCTGGGTATTTCATTATTTTTGGTCCAATTGTAAGTGAAGTTGCTTTCTTCATTTCTCTTTATACTATTTCTTTATTGGTGTATAGAAATGTGATGGATTTCTCTACATCGATCTTGTATCCTGCAACCTTACTGAACTTATTTATCAGTTGCTGTAGTTTCTTTGTTGAGTCTTTAGCGTCTGCCATATAGAAGATGACTATTTGTCATCTGCAAATAGTGAAAACTGCTTCTTTCTCACTAATTTGGATGCCTTTTATTCCTTCTTCTTGTATGTTGTGACCAGGACTTGTATTTTGAATAAAATTGGCTAGAGTGCACATCCTTGTCTTTTTACTGATGTTAGAGAAAAAAGCTCTGCTTTTCACCAATGAGTACAATGTTAGTTGTGCATTTTTCATATATGGCATTTATTATGTTGAGGAATGTTCCCTGAAACCTACTTTGTTGAGAGTCTTTATCATGAAATGGTATTGTAATTTATCAAATCCTTTTTCTGCATCTGTTGGTATGATCGTATGGTTTTTACCCTTCCTCTTGCTAATGTGTTGTATCATATTGATTGAATTGTGAATATTAAATCACTCTTCCATCAGTGGACTCAATCCCACTTGATCATGGTGAAAGACCCATTTATTGTATTGTTTAATTTGATTTGGTAATATTTTGTTGAGGTTTTTTCATCTATGCTTATCGGGGATACTGCCCTGCACTTCTTTTGTAGTGTCTTTATCTGGTGTGGATATTATGATAATTTTGGCCTCAATTTGAATGTGAAAGTTTTTCCTTTTTTTCTATTTTTGAAATAGTTTGAGAACCATAGGTACTAACTCTTTTTAAATGTTTGATAGAATAGACTGTGAAACCATTTGGTCCTAGAATTTGGTTTGTTGGTTGTTGTTTCTTTTTTAATTCTTTTTCAATTGCATTACAAGTAATCAATCTGTTTAAAATGTTTATTTTACCTGATTCAGTTTTTGGTAGATTGTGTTTGTAGAAATTTATCCATATTTTCTAGGTAGTACAATTTTATGGCAAAATAATTGTCATTGCATTGTCTAGCAATCTCTATTTCTGTACTGTTTGTTGCTATTCCTTCTTCATTTCTGATTTTATTTGAGTTTTCTCTCTTATTTCCTGATGAGTCTAGCTAGAGGTTTATTAATTTTATTTTTGTAAAAAACTCTTGTTTCTTGGGTGTAGTGTTCCATAAATTCCTTGTTGGACACTCACTCTTTATCAGATATAAAATTAACAAATATTTTATCCCATTGCATAGAATGCTTTTAATTTTCTTGATTGTATACTTTGCTGTGCAGCTTTTTTTAAATGAAGTCCAAATAGATTATTTTTGCTTTTGTTTCCATTGTCTCAGGAGAAATATCTTTTTTTTAATAGTTTATTGTCAAATTAGTTTCCACATAACACTCAGTGCTCATCCCCACAAGTGTCCTCCTCCATGCCCATCCCCCC
>NW_027532192.1:3171-13833 GCF_008692635.1 Crocuta crocuta
GTTGATGGACACTTAGGCTCTTTCCATGTTTTAGCTACTGTGGAGAGTGCTGCTATGAACATTGGGGTCCATGTGCTCCTATGCATCAGCATTTCTGTATCCCTTGGGTAAATTCCTAGCAGTGCTATTGCTGGGTCATAGGGGAGTTCTATTGTTAGTTTTCAGGAGAAATATCTAATCAGAAGTTGCTACAGCCAATGTCAAAGAGGTTACTGCTTGTTAAAATAAATGGGCAGAAAACATGAATAGACATTTTTCAAAGAAGACATATAGATGGCTAACACACATGAAAAAATGTTCTAAATCACTCATTATGAGAGCAATACAAATGAAAACTATAATGAGATATCACTTTTTTCCCTCTTTTTCTCTTTGTTCCCCCTTTGCTCATTTGTTTTGTTTCTTAAAATCCATATATGAGTGAAATCAGATGGTATTTGTCTTTCTCTGACTGCTTTATTTTGCTTAGCGTAATACACTATACCTCTGTCAATGTCATTGAAAATGGCAAGATTTCATTCTGTTTCTGTTTTATGGCTAAAGAATAGTCCATAATGTGTATATGTATGTATATATATATATGTGTGTGTGTGTGTGTGTGTATATATATATATATATGTGTGTGTGTGTATATATATATATACTCTGTATCCTTTTATCAGTGAATGATCAGTTGGGTTGGGCTTTTCTAAAATTTGGCTATTGTAGATAATGCTACTATAAAAATCAAGGTGCATGTATCTCTTTGAACTAGTATTTTATATCTTTGGTTAGGTTTATTCCTAGATATTTTATGGGGTTTCTTTTTTTTTGTTTTGTTTTGTTTTTTGCAATTGTGAATGGGATCAGTTTCTTCTCTTTCTGTTGCTTCATTATTGGTGTATAAAAATGCAACCGATTTCTATACGTTGATTTTGTACCCTGCATCTTTGTTGAATTCATGGATCAGTTCTAGTAGGCTTCTGGTGGGGTTTGGCAGGTTTTCTATGTAGAGTATCATGTCATCTGGGAAAAGTGAAAGTTTAACTTCTTCTTTGCCAATTCTGATGCCTTTTATTTCCTTTTGTTGTCTGATGGCTGATGCTAGGACTTCCAGCACTATGTGAAACAACAATGGTGAGAGTGGACATTCCTGTCGTGTTCCTGATTTCAGGGGGAAGCTCTCAGGTTTTCCCCATCGAAGATGATGTTAGCTGAGGGCTTCTCATAGATGGCTTTTATGATGTTTAAGTAAGTTCCTTATATCCCGCCTTTCTCGAGGTTCTTTATTAAGAAGGAATGCTGTATCTTGTCAAATGCTTTTTCTGCATCTATTGACAGGATCATATGATTTTTATCTTTTCTTTTGTTGATGTGATTTATCACATTGATTAATTTGTGAATATTGAACCAGCCCTGTAACCTAGGAATGAATCCCACTTGATCCTGAACTAGTATTTTTGTATTCTTCATAAAACAGTATGGAGGTTCCTCAAAAAGTTAAAAATAAAACTTTAATTCAGTAATTGTGCTAAGAGGTATTTAACCATTGATTTTTTTACAGTTGAACCAAACTTGCAAACCAAGAATGCATCTCATTTATTCACATTGTTGGGTGTTGGCTGCTAATATTTTGTGTACTTTTTGATAGATGTTCATGAGAGATATTGGTATTTTTTATATGTTCTCTGCCTGGTTTTGGTATCATAGTAATACATGTTTCATAAGATAAATTGGGAGTATTCTCTTTTATTTTCTGGAAGAAAATATGGAAAATTTTGCTAGTTTCTTTTTTTTTCAATATTTGGTAACTATTGTACAGTGAAACCATATAGGTCAGGAGACCTCTTTCTTGGAGATTTTAAATTATGAGTTGTATTTATTTAACTGTTATAAATCTATTGAGAATACCTATTTCCTCCTTCTTTTAATTCCAATTCAAGTTAGTTAACGTATAGTGTAATAATGGTTTCAGGATTAGATTTAGTGATTCATCATTTACATATATCACCCAGTGCTCATCCCAACAAATTCCCTGCTTAATGCTCACCACCCATTTAGCCCATACTCCCACCCAAAATCCCTCCAACAACCCTCTGTTTGTTCTCTGTATTTAAGAATCTCTTATGGTTTTCCTCCTTCTCTGTTTTTATCTTATTTTTCCTTCCATTTCCCTATGTTCTTCCATTTTGTTTCTTAAATTCCACCTATGAATGAAATCATATGACATGCATCTTTCTCTGACTGACTTATTTCACTTAGCGTAATACATTCTATTTCCATACTTGTTGCAAATGGCAAGATTTCATTCTTTTTGATCCCTGAGTAATATTCCATTATATATATATATAATATTCCATTATTATNTGAAAACCAAAGCTAGAGGCATCACTATTCTGGACTTCAAGCTATATTACAAACTTGTAATCATCAAGATAGTGTGGTTCTGGCATAAAAACAGACACATAGATTATTGGAACAGAAGAAAGAACCGAGAAATGGATCCATAAATGTACTGCCAAATAAACTTTGACAATGCAAAAAAGAATATACAAAAGGACAAAGACAGTCTCTTCAGCAAATGGTGTTGGGAAAACTGTACAGCAATGTGGAGAAGTATGAACCTGGATCACTTTCTTATACCATACACAAAAATAAACTCAAAATGGATGAAAGACCTAAATGTAAGATAGGAAGTCATAAANAATGGAATGGGAGAAGATATTTACAAATGCAATATTAGATAAAGGGTCAGTATTCAAAATCTATAAAAAACTTATAAAACTCAACACCCAAGAAACAAATAATCCAGTGATAAAATGGGCAAAAGACATGAACAGACTCTTTTTCAAAGCCATCCGAATGGCTATCTCAACATCACTCATCATCAGTGAAATACAAATCAAAACCCCAATGAGGTACCACCTCACACCTGTCAGGATGGCTAAAATTAATAACTCAGGCAACAACAGATGCCTCAACTCTCCCACTCTTTTTATTGTCTATTTAGACTATTTGTATTTAAGGTAATTATTGAAGTATNGAGGTGGTATCTCAGTGTGGTTTTGATTTGTATTTCCCTGATGAGGAGGGATGCTGAACATCGTTTCATGTGTCTGTTGGCCATCTGGATGTCCACTATTCTTAACATTGGTGTTTCTATAATATAGTGGCTCATTTAGATCTAGGTGCTTTTAAGTTGTTTTTCTTTTTCTTTAGTTTTCAGGAGTTTAATTACAATGTGTCTTGTGATAGATTTCTGTGTGTTTCTTTCTTTTTTTATTATTTATTTCTGAGAGAGCGAGAGAGAGACAGTGTGAGCGGGAAGGGTCAGAGAGAGACGGAGACACAGAATCCGAAGACAGGCTCCAGGCTCTGAGCTAGCTGTCAGCACAGAGCCAGACGCGGGGCTCGAACCCACACACCATGAGATCATGACCTGAGCCGAATTCGGACGCTCAACCGACTGAGCCATCCAGGCGCCTCAGATTTCTTTGTGTTTCTTAAGTTTGAGATCCCTAGTCATCTTGCATCTATAAGTTTGCATGTCAAATTTGGGAAATTTTCATCCATTATTTCTTTCAATACTCTTTTTTGTCACACTTCCCCCCACACACACACTTTTTGGGAATGCAATGGTAGAAACTGTATGTTTTGTTATTGTCCTTAGGTTACTAAGTTGCCATTCATTTTTTTAATGTTATTTTTATTTTTTCTTTTAAAATTTTTATTTAAATTCTAGTTATTCAACATACAGTGCAATATTGGTTTCAGGAGTAAAATTCAGAGATTCATCACCTACATACAATACCCAGTGTCATCATAACAACTGCTTTTCTTAATATCCATAACATATCTACCTATTACCCCACCCATCTCCCTCCATCAACCCTCAGTTTTTTCTCTGTCTTTAGGAGTCTCCTGGGACGCTTGGGTGTCTCAATCGATTGAGTGTTTAACTCTTTTTTTTCAGCTCAAGTCATGATCCCAGGGTCGTGGGATTAAGCCCTGCATTGGACTCTGTACTGAGCATGGAGCCTGCTTAAGAGTCTTTACCTCTGTCTCTGTCTGTTCCTGTCTCTGTCTCTCTTCCTAAAAAAGGGCCCCTGTGGTTTGTTTGCCTCACTTTCTTTCCCCTGCTTCCATATGTTTATCTGTTTTGCTTCTTAAATTCCACATAAAAGTAAAATCATATGGTATTTGCTTTTATCTGACTTACTTATTTCACTTAGCATAATACACCCTAGCTCTATCCATGTCATTGCAAATGGCAAGATTTCATTTTTTGATGGCTGAGTAATATTCTATTATCACATCGTCTTTATCCATTCATCCGTCTGTGGACATTTGGGCTCTCCTATAGTCAGAACGAAGGCAAGGGCGTCCACTCTCACCATTACTATTTAACATAGTGCTGAAAGTCCTAGCATCAGCAATCAGAAAAAAAAGAAGAAAAAAGAAAAAGAAAAAAATATATAAAATAAACAAAAGGCATCCAAATCACCGAGGAAGAAGTTAAACTTTCACTATTTCCAGAAGACATGCTACTGTATGTAGGACATTCACAAGACTCCACCAAAATTTTTCTTGAACTAATAAGTGAATTCAGCAAGGTCACAGGATATAAAATCAACATACAGAAATCTGTTCATTTTTTTTTCTGTTTTATCTATGTTATTAGGATTGGGTATTTTCTTTCTTTCTTTCTTTCTTTCTTTCTTTCTTTCTTTCTTTCTTTCTTTCTTTCTTTCTTTCTTTAGAATATTGTATCCTTTTCAGACTGGCTTCTTTCCCCTAGTAATATGCATGTAAGGTTCTTCCGCAGTTCCTCTACTTCTTTCCATGACTTCATAGTTCATTTCTTTCCATTGCTCAATAATAGTAGTCCATTGTATGGATACACCACAGTTTGTTTATCCTCTCAAGTATTGGTAGTTTCCATTTGGGGTAATTGTGTATAAAAGTACTATAAACATTCATGTGTAGAAAGCTTTTGTTTTAAATTGTCAAAAACTGGCAATAACTCAGCTGTCCATGGGCAGACAAATGGATATAAAAATTGTGATGTATTGGGGTGTTTGAGTGGTTCAGTCGGTTGACCATCCTATTTTGGATCAGGTCATGATCTCACAGTTTGTGAGTTTGAATCCCACGTTGGGCTCTGTGCTGAGCCCACTCTTGTCTCTCTCTCTCAAAAATAAACATTAAAAATTTTTAATTGTGATGAGCATGGAGGAAGGGACTCGTGGGGATGAGCACTGGGTGTTATATGGAAACCAACTTGACAATAAAGTATAATTTTTTTTTAATTTTGGCATATCCATTTATATGAAATATTCAGAATCTTATCTTCCTATGGTTATGAATAGGATCATTTGTTCCACTTAAATCGATACACTTAGTGTACAGTGTAAGGCACTATTTCAAGCCAGGATTGGGTATTTTCAATTGATCTTTTCTCAGTTCACAAATTTCATCTTCTACCATTTCCACTCTACTATTAAGTTTACCTTGCAAGTTTTTTTCCATATATTTTTCGTGTCTATTGAACATGCCACTTTTTCACTTATTCCCTTTTTCCTATTTATTCAATGAGATTGCCTATTTTTTTCATTTTTTGAAGATATTATTAATTCTCCTTTATGGTGCCTACTTTAAAATCCTTACAAAATAATTTTAACATGTGATTCATCTTTGTATTGGTATCAGTTGGTTGTATTTTCTCATTCAAATTGTTATTTTTTTATTGTTATTTTTTTCTCCAACTTTTTATTTAAATTCCATCTAGTTAACATACAGTGCAGTATTATTTTCAGGTGTAGAATTTAGTGATTCAGCACTTAGAACACATGGTGTTCATCCCAACAAGTGCCCTCCTTAATACCCATCATCTGTTTAACCCATCTTCCCAACCCACCTCCTCTCTGATAGCCATCAGTTTGTTCTCTATAGTTAAGAGTCTATTTCTTGGTTTGCTTCTCTTTTTCCACCTTCTATTTTGTTTTCTTTTGTTTTTAAATTACAGTTTTATAAATTGGTAGAAGGCATGAAGAGATACTTTTCCTAAGAAGACATACAGAAGGCTAACAGGCACACAAAAAGATGCTCAACATCACTAATCATAAGGGAGATACAAATCACAACTACAATGAGATATCACTTCACATCTGTCAGAATGGCTAAAATCAACAGCACAATATACAACAAGTGTTGGTGAGGATGTAGAGACAGGGAATCCTCTTACACTTTTGGTGGGTATGCAAACTGATACAGCCACTCTAGAAAACAGTATGGAGGTTCCTCAAAATGAAAAAGAGGAGCGTCTGGGTGGATCAGTCAGTTATGCGTCTGACTTCAGTTCAGGTCATGATGTCAGGGTTCATGAGTTCAAGTCCTGCATCGGGCTCCGTTGAGCCTAGAACCTGCTTCAGATTCTGTGTCTCCTCTCTCTCTGCCCCTCCCCCACTCACACTCTGTTTCTTTCTCTCAAAAAATAAACATTTAAAATATTTAAAAAAAGAAAAATAGAACTACCCTATGATCCAGCAATTGCACTACTAAGTATTTACCTGAAGGTTACAAAACTACTAATTCAAAAGGATGCACAAACCCTGGTGTTTATAGCAGCATTATCAACAATATCGAAATTATGGAAAAAGCCCTAATGTCCATTGACTGATGAATAAATAAAAAAGATGTGCTATATGTATACAATGGAATATTACTCATCCATAAAGAGAATTAAAGCTTGCCATTTGCAACGATGTGGATGGAAGTAGAGAGTACTATGCTAACTAAAATGAGTCAGTTAAAAAAGACAAATGCCATGATTTCACTCTTATATGGAATTTAAGAAACAAAACAAATGGTCATTATTATGGTGTTTTAAAAATTGTATTCAAAACATTTGGCTATTATTTTAGAAGACTCTTGCCCTTATCAAAATATTTTGTTTTAGCAGGCAGTCACCTGTTTATGTTTAGCATGTAGGTCCTGGCCTGCTTTCATGACTGTGGACTTGACCGAAGCTTAATTTTGAGAGACTTTGTGTTCTCGTTCTCGTCTTGGCATATCTCTATATGGTCCCTGTTGATGATGTCCAAGGTGATGGGATGAGTTTTCCCAGGCAGGGTTATTTGGTATCTGTCTTCAGGAAACTGGCGTCTCACAGTCAGGAAGTTTCAGGAACAAAGAATTGTCCTAGCTCCTGGGCCCTTGTTTTGTAGGAGAGAGATGTGTCTGTGAGAGATGGATAGTATTTCCCAGGCTAGGTGCTTGCTGTGGCAGGATCCCTCTCGATAGTTACCTCTAGCTTCCCTGGTAAGGCTTGTGGGGACAAAACGCCTTCTGAGCCAAGCTCTGCTTATGGTGGCAGTGGGGTGGTAGAGGGCAGTGGTGAGAGGATGCTGTCAGGGCCTACCCCTCATTCCATCCTCAAGAGACATTGGCATGCAGTGTTGGTTAATAACCTTTGGGTTATGATTCCTGAGGACATTTTATCTGTGATTCTGTGACTATATATGAGTAGACTCCTAGCCTCAAAATTAGACTCTGGGAAGTAAGAAGATTGATTTTGAAAGGAATCCCCTTATCTTTTTTACTGCATTTAGAAGCAAACAGGAGAACACATGTTCACATGTGCAAAACTTTATCTGTACTGCAGACTGAGGAGGTGCATATACAAATCACAAGACATAATGTTTATATTGCTTTGAAGACTGTCATGAGGTTGAATTGAAATCAAAGTATATGAAAGTGCTTTGTGAATCCTCACAGTTGAAGAAGAGGTGAAAAACAAAAACATCAACTTCCACATTTCAGAATGGTGATGAAGATGAAGTTGTGTCATACAAAAGTGCTGACCAGAAATTGGAATAAGATAGATAGCATGACCAAAGTGTGGACACATATCACATAATAGTGAGTAATCACAGCTTTATACTACGTAGTTGCCCCTCAATTAATAATGGTCTCAGATTTAGAGATTCCTAAATGTCTCAGGGTACATTCTCTTAAAATGCCAGATGGTTATAGTATAGTCATAAATTTGGCCACTGAATATGGAATCAGAGCTGAAGAAGTTTTGTGAATTTATGAAATGTTTCTGAAGTAGTTATAGCCAAAATTAAGATACTTTTACAAACTAAACCAAAATATGGGAAATTTGGGGCCTGTGCATCCTTTTCCCATTCAGTTCCCATGAGAGCGTTTGTGTCTTTTTGTTTCTATAATTGGCCCCTCCCCACCACAACCTGTATGCCAGTTTCTAATGGACACATTTTTTTAGGTGAGTTTATACATTCAGCTGTCCTCTTTTCCTTTAAGGCAGGAGATTTAAACTGGAGTGGTGAAACACATGTTTTTGCCAGTCGTTTAGGGAGCTTTTTTTGTGAGATCTTTTTAGGGAGCAGTTCCCAGNNNACTTTGCTCAACTCTTTCAAAAGGGTCTGCAATCCATAAGGTTTAAAAACTACCAGTGGTAAGGTAACGTAAAGTTTTAAGATGACAATTTTACTTGGTTCCATTTAGCATTCTCAAGGGAGTTTTAATCAATGCCCAAATTCACACAGCTAGGAAATGAAGCTGCTGAGGTTTGGAAGCAAATGTAATGGGGTTAAATTAAGCTCAGATACCATTCTTGGGCAAAAGCCCAGGTCACTTTCACAAGACACTGTTCTGGAATGATGTGGGTGCATCTTGCCAGCTGCTGCCTCATACTGCCCCCCTGCATCTAAGGCTAGGCCTGGGCAGCCACAGATTTCTTAAAATGCTTATCATATTTATGTCTTTTTCAAACTGAAATGTTTTCAACAGCTTGAATTATAGATCTTAGAATTTTAAGGACATTATTGAGAGGAGAGGGCAAGATGGCGGAGAAGTACGGAGCTCCGCACTTGCACTCGCGCCCATACATCACACAGAAAAGATCTGAAGCCATTGGAAACCTTACAAAACCTGAGAGATTGGGNTGATGGATGTGGGGGGGAGGAGGGGATGGGCATGGAGGAGGGCACTTTGGGGATGAGCACTGAGTGTTATGTGGAAACTAATTTGACAATAAACTATTTGTAAAAAAAAAAAAGAAATTGATAATAATTTCTTAGTAAACGAAAAGTCATTGTCAAGCATAATAAAATGAATAAGAATTAAAAAAAGAATACAGAATTTAAAAAAAAAGATTTTTAAGGACATTATTAAGCGTATTCCCTCTGACTTCAGGATCATATAAAAGATTCACAGATCTATTATAATATCAGACATCTTCACAACTTTTCTCTGGAAGTAACCAAAAAACATAAAATATTCTTATTTTATGTTGTTTTCCTATTAGTCCAGCTCTACAATTCTTAGAAGATCAGAGCCAGAGGTGTCCTGAGCCAGAAGATACCATTTTGCAGGTAGATAAAAAAAAGACTTGTCTAGGGTTGTGGAATAAGTTAGTGGAATATCAAACTAGAAACTAGTGTCCTTGACTCCCAGTCAGATGTTCATCTCTAGCCAAATATTCATCAACAAATGAGTGGCACATCTCCTCACAAGTTTTCCTTCTTTATTTTGCCACACTTCACACCCCATCCCCAAGAACTTGTAACCTATGGCAGTTGCTGATAAAGGTGTAAGCAAGAGAAGGGCAGAGGAAGGGGTAATGAGTACACAAGAATGGGCCAGGGGTGGAGTCATGCTCTGGCCAGCAGGATTTCTTGGGCTGCCAGGCTCTTTTCCTTCTCCCAGAAGTCTCAGGAATGCCCTGACCTCATTGTAGCCGAACTTAGTTTAGTAGGGAATGAGACTGCCATTCTCGTGGGGCAGGAGGAAGAGTGAAGTCACTCCACCCAGCTGGTCATGAAACTCGCGAGTGGGGGACCTATACAGTGAGGAGGGGACTGAATAAGATTTCATAACAATTAGCATAGATATTCCCATTCATTAAAAACCTATTATGTGCCAAGCCATGTGAGAGTTATATTAAATACACTTAGGTCATTTATTATTTTCTACCCCCTAAAAAAGTAATTACTATTTTTATTTAAAAAATTTTTAATGTTTTTATTTATTTCTGAGAGAGAGACAGACAGCGTGAGCATGGTAGGGTCAGAGAGAGAGGGAGACACAGAATCTGAAGCAGGCTCCAGGCTCTGAGCTAGGTATCAGCACAGAGCCCGACGCGGGGCCTGAACCCACGAACCATGAGATCATGACCTGAGCTGAAGTCGGATGCTCAACCGACTGAGCCACCCAGGCGCCCCAGAAACTAGTTACTATTAATGTCTCAATGAAAATGTCCCAGTTAACGAGCTGAATTGCTCAAGATTACATCGTCAGTAAGTGCCAATGTTAGAACTAAAACCCAGGGCACTGAGTGCTTTGAATATGCNGGTGCAATATTAAAATCTTTAGAATAATTCTGAATTAGATATTGGTATTCTTATTTTACATATAAAGAAAAAGACATATAGAGAGAGAGTGTGACTTTTTTAAGATTCAGATCTTAGTTTGAACAGAATTTTAAGCCAGAACTATCTGACTTTTTTTTTAATCCAACTTCTTTATTTTTATCAAAGATGAAATTGAAGCCAAAATGACAGATGAACTTATTTCCCGGGTCACAGAGTTACTTGCTGGGGTTTAATTAGTTTATTTATTTTGAGAGAGAGAGAGAGAGAGAGAGGAAAGCATGCATGT
>NW_027532192.1:14769-15431 GCF_008692635.1 Crocuta crocuta
AGGCTCTGAGCTAGGTATCAGCACAGAGCCCGACGCGGGGCCTGAACCCACGAACCATGAGATCATGACCTGAGCTGAAGTCGGATGCTCAACCGACTGAGCCACCCAGGCGCCCCAGAAACTAGTTACTATTAATGTCTCAATGAAAATGTCCCAGTTAACGAGCTGAATTGCTCAAGATTACATCGTCAGTAAGTGCCAATGTTAGAACTAAAACCCAGGGCACTGNTAGATATTGGTATTCTTATTTTACATATAAAGAAAAAGACATATAGAGAGAGAGTGTGACTTTTTTAAGATTCAGATCTTAGTTTGAACAGAATTTTAAGCCAGAACTATCTGACTTTTTTTTTAATCCAACTTCTTTATTTTTATCAAAGATTTTACATATAAAGAAAAAGACATATAGAGAGAGAGTGTGACTTTTTTAAGATTCAGATCTTAGTTTGAACAGAATTTTAAGCCAGAACTATCTGACTTTTTTTTTAATCCAACTTCTTTATTTTTATCAAAGATGAAATTGAAGCCAAAATGACAGATGAACTTATTTCCCGGGTCACAGAGTTACTTGCTGGGGTTTAATTAGTTTATTTATTTTGAGAGAGAGAGAGAGAGAGAGAGGAAAGCATGCATGTGCATGAGTGGGGGAGGGACTGGGGGGA
>NW_027532192.1:15457-28873 GCF_008692635.1 Crocuta crocuta
ATGAGTGGTGGAAGGACTGGGGGGAGGGGAATCCTAAGCAGGCTCCATGGTGTTAGCACAGAGCCCAGTGCAAGGCTCAATCCCATATACCTTAAGATCATGACCTGAGTGGAAATAAAGAGCTGGGCACTTAACTGACTGAGCCACCCAGGCACCCCATAGAGCTATCTGACTTTAAAACCCACATTCTTTGGCATGCTGCTTCTTCCAGGGATTTGAAAACATGGTACAGAGAAGACAAATGACGGTTTCAAAAGATAGGCTCCTCTTGATGTCTTTGGGAACAGCTTAATTATCTTACACACTCAATCTATTACATTCTAATTTTAGGAGACAAGAGAAACTCAAGAAATAAGATTGGGTGGCTGTGATTTCTGGGTCCCAGAGAACTGATCAGCCTTCAATCTTGCTCCACATGCTGGTAACACTTGTAAATAATGAAATTGGGACAGATTGGAAAACTGAAGGAACTCCTACCGAGATCTAACTGAGCTGGGACCTCTTAGGAGACTAAAGATTGACTCTTCCTTTGGAGAAGTATGCCCCATTATTCTTCCAGGGGTTCCTACCTTCCAGTGAAGTGTTATAAATAAGGAAACTAGTTGCTGATTTTCTGCTACTTCTGTTCAGTTTTTAAAATTTTTTTAAATGTTTATTTATTTTTGAGAGACAGAGAGTGAGAGCAGGAGAAGGGGTGCAGAGAGAGAGGGAGACACAGAATCCAAAAGCAGGCTCCAGGCTCTGAGTTGTCAGTGTAGACCCCGACATGGGGCTTGAACTCATGAACCGCGAGATCATGACCTGAGCTGAAGTCAGATGCTTAACTGACTGATTAGGCGCCCTAACCAGGCGTCCCTACTTCTAATCAACTGCTTATTTTCAGTCTGTAAAATGCTGTTTATCACTTCAGCTTGTATAGGATCAGTCCAAATCAGCTGTATGCCACCTGTGTGCTACTTCTCTTGTACTTAACCTGCAGAGAGAGAGCTAAAGTCCTGCTGCTGGCTCAAGATTTCTATCTTTATAGCAATTCTACTCCCTTTCAATTTCTACAATAACGTGTGGGTTTCAGTAAAATCATCTCTTAAATTATGGGTGATTTGCACCGTTGTGCCTCAGTATCTTGGCATCGTGCTTGGCCCTAATTGGTGCTGATGAAGTATTAGATAAATAAAAATCAACTTTTAAAAGTACATTCATGTCTTTTCTCCAAGGGGCAGGGAAGGCAAAATAGATGCCTCAGACTTGATCACATCTCCAAAATCAGCTCTTCTAATCACCATCCTGATTCCTTTTAAGCATCTCTATCCAACTGGTCTCTCAAGTACTGCTTGCACATTTAGTTACATTGTCTCGTGAGTAGACAACTTACTTATAAAGGTCTTTCTTGTCTTGAATGAAATATTTCCCTCCGTGGCTTCTACCTATGGGTGTTAGCTCCTTGGTACCACACATACTCTTGTCATTTCTGTCTGCCTTATAATAAGACCTGAGCTTCCAGTTCATTCAAAGATTTACACAGAACCTGGGCTCTTGCCTCTTCATTTTACTTAACCTCTCCCATGTACCAAATCTACTTTTTCTGTAACATTTTTGAAGAAGGAAGAACAGAGTTGGAAACAGAACACCTGCTGGACATTAAAGAATAGAGAATAATGTCACCTCTTCTATTCTGAAAAATAGTAACTGTATTGACACAGCCTAAAATTAAATTTGTTCTTGGCTGCTTTCATTCTATAAAGGCAGAATTGAGTAGTTGCTACAAAAGCAATATGCCTCACAGCACCTAAACTACTTACTATCTGGTCCTTTAAAATTTTTGCCAATTCCTCTTCTTGATTTACATTAGGCTTCTTGTTTAAAAACTGTTATCTAGACCAAGCTCGTGGGTAAAAACAAAACTTAAAATCCAAACTGAAACTCAGAGATCTGAAAGGAGTTGGCTACATTTCTCTCACACAGCTTTAGCATGATTAGAAATGGATTCTGAACACAAGTTTGTTGATTCACAACACAGTGTTCTTCATGGTCTCCTCAGAGGTCACCACAAACCACTTCAAACTAGAATGTGCTGTAGTGCTATGGCACCATTGTTTTATAACCATCTTAGTTGAATTCCTCTTATCACCCAATGTTTGCCTAGGTCAACTCTACCTGGCTCAGGTAAGATTTGCTCAGCTGATTCCTTGTTCCACTCTTGGTCACCCTGCCGTGGAAGTCACAGCCTCCTTGGCCAATGATCAGTATAGTCTTTCTAGAGAAAAAAACCATTCAGGAGCTTTTGCTTATCGAGGCAGGATAACTAGGCTGGCTGAACTGCAAGTCCCAATAGGGCCAAAGAGAGAGCTGCACCCAATCTATGTCACACTTCAAGAGGAGAAACCATTGGCTGACCAATGGGATAGGTTCCCAGTCACCATTTCTCATGTTCTTGAATCTGGAAATCCTTCTAAAAGGAAAAAAGAAAAAAACATGAGGGAGGGAGAATAAGAGAGAGGCACAAAGAGAGATAGAGAGAATGGGAATGTATATATACTTGATCAACAAGAACAAACGTTTATTGATTTATTTATTTTCTTATCAATTAATCCTGCTTTTTGTAGTTAGGAACTCATTTAGAACCTGGCTTCTAGCAAAGATAGGCACAATTTCCCAGACATTCGCCCCCATTGTCTGAAAGGATTTGGCTGAACCTCAAGAAAGGGGCCTATCTACAGGCAGTTATACTCCAGGACACACAGCCTAGTGTGAGGAAGGTCAAAACAACCAGTTTAGACTGCTAAGAGGCTTTCCCTCAGCTCCGAGTCTTTTTCAACCCCACATTCACCTGCAAAAGGTCTCAGTAATGGAAAGCAGGGATTCCCATGGAGACTAGGAACATTATAAGTAAAAATCAACCATATAAACTTTATTACCAAAGAGTATCAGATCTCAAGGAATCCTTAGAAATAATCCTGTCCAATCATCTAATTTTACAAATTGGAAAACCTATGCTTGAAGAAGAAAAACCATCCACCTAAGTTCACATAGCACGTCAGTTTACATGCACAGAATCATTGCACCCTTCAAGCTGAAAAAGCCTTTTTTTAAAAAAATTTTTTTAAATGTTTTATTTATTTCTAGGAGAGAGAGAGAGACAGCGTGAGCAGGGGAGGGTCAGAGAGAGAGGGAGTCACAGACTGAAACAGGCTCCAGGCTCTGAGCTGGCAGTCAGCACAGAGCCCAACGCGGGGCTCGAACCCACGAACCGCGAGATCATGACCCAAGCGAAAGTCGGACGCTTAACCGACTAAGCCACCCAGGCGCCCCAAGCTGAAAAAGCCTTTAAGGGTCATTTGTCTAAAGGGTCATTTTACACATGGGGAAACTGAGGCACAATCTTCAGGACAGAAATTGAGCCTAATTCAATTATATATCCCTACACCTAACATAGTGTCTTCATAGAGCAAAAACTCAAGAAGTATTTCCTGAGATAATCAAGAGAAAATCATAAGAAAATATGTTTGACATTATCATGTTTGACAACTTTTCATTTTATAGGTGAATAAATAAAGGTCTAATAAGGGAAATATTTTGTCCTACATTCGGTAAAAAACAGAGCTGAGACAAGAATCCAAGCATTCTGAAGTGAAGTAATGTGCCCAAGGTACCACAGTTAGTATAGTGCAAAATGAGTCTTTTTTCTTGCAGAAATTTTACATTTATACCTTCTTTCCTTCTTCTTTTCCTTTCTTCCTTTATTTCTTATTTTTTGAAACATTTACCAAACACCTGACATACATGAAAGAATACAGAAATGCATAGGATCCAGTTCATGCAAACAAGGGACTCACATCCTTTGGAAGAGACAGGCATTTACCAAATGAACTCCAGTCAAGAACTGGAAGTAGGGTCCATAAATCAGAATGAAAGAACCATGGAATATTTCTCAGAGCGATTGATATTTACGTTGGCTCTAGTAAAATAGTAGGTGCTTACTAGGAGTATAGGGTGGAAAAAAGCCATTTTAGGTAGAAAGAATAACATGAGCATAGGCATGACATATTTGGACAACATTGAATAATACGGCACATCGGCAGGGGTAAGAAAAATGAGAGAGCAAGTTATAAAAGCCTTGAGGAACAGGATTAGGAGCACCAAATCTAGCCTGAAGGTCAACAGGAAAGGCTTTGAAGTAGGGTACTAATGTACTCACTTTTGTAGTATAAACTGATCACTATGTAAGAATACAGGCATCTTTTATCTCTGTCACAAGACACCCTTGACCCTACTTTTGTTTACTATGCCCAAGTTTGGGGTCCTCAATGTCCTTTTGAGCTTGGTAGGCATTAAAAATTAAGAGCAAGATTCTCACTATGCTTTTAAAGACTTCCCTGGTCACCTAGAAAACTCTCTCTCTCTCTGTTTTATTAAAGCAACCATTTTACTTTGCTCATAATTTTGTGGGTTAATAATTTAAGAAAGGCACAGCTGATCAGTGATGATGGCTCTTTGCTCACATGCCCAATGCCTTTATGTTCTTTGTCCAGTCTGTGTTCACATGTGTCTTCAACCTCCAGGGTGTCCCCATGTAGACTGATATTTCTTTCCTCTATCATGGTGGTTTTATGGTAGTCACATTTCTTATATGGCATTTGGCCCACAATAGTGAGTGTTTCAAAAGACAGAAAGTAGATGTTGCCAGCATGTTAGGGACTGGGATCAGAAATGAGTACAGTGTAATTTTCACCGTATTCTATTGGCCAGAGGAGTCACAGAGTCTGCCCAGATTCAACGGTGAAAGAAATAAACCTTAATTCTCAATGGGACCGTTACCAAGTAATTTGAAGCCTCATTCATTCATTCATTCATTCATTCATGTTTGTTTCATGAGTAGAATTTAGTGATTCATCACTTACATATAACATTCAGTACTCATCACAAGCACCCTCTTTAATGACCCTCACCCATTTATCCCATCCCTCCCACTTTCCCTAGAGCAACCCTCAATATATTCTCTATAGTTAAGAGTCTTATGATTTGTCTCTCTCTTGGTTTTTCTCTTATTTTCCATCCCTTCCACTATGTTCATTTGTTTTGTTTATTAAATTCCATATATGAGTGAAATAATACAGTATTTCTTTCTCTGACTAACTTATTTCATTTAGCATAATATACTCTAGTTCCATCCATATCATTGCAAATGGACTTCATTCTTTTTGATGGCTGAATAATATTCGTGTGTGTGTGTGTGTGTGTGTGTGTGTGTGTGTGTGTGTGTACCATTTCTTCTTTAGCCTTTCATCAGCTGATGAACGTTTGGGCTCTTTCCATAATTTGGCTAATGTTGATATTTGGGGTTCATGTGCCCCTTTGAAACAGCATTTTATAATTTTTGGATAAATACTTAGTAATGCAACTGCTGGGTGGTAAGACAGTCCTATTTTTATTTATTTTTAAAATTTTTAACATTTATTTATTATTGATAAACAGGGAGAGACAGAGCATGAGCATAGGAGGAGCGGAGAGAAGGGGAGACACAGAATCCAAAGCAGGATCCAGACTCTGAGCTGTCAGCACAGAGCCTGATGCGGGGTTTGAACCCACAAGCGGTAAGATCATGTACTGAGCCGAAGTCAGAAGCTCAACCGACTGAGCCATCCAGATGCCCTGAGACTTATTTTTAATTTTTTTTTTTTACAAATAGTTTATTGTCAAATTAGTTTCCACATAACACCCAGTGCTCATTTTTAATTTTGTGAGGAACCTCCATACTGTTTTCCAGGGTAGCATACTCTTTCCCTCCAATTGTTTTTTCTCTTATCAGATTCAAAAGTCTGGTGCAGTGAGTTCAACATAGATTACATTGACATGCACTGGGAAGATATGGAAGGCCCAGAGTCTAATGCTGTCTCAATGATTTTGTTGTGGCCATAGAGGTTCATAGGCCAAGAAAACCTTGTCCTAGTCAAAGCCAATGGAGAAAAGAGTTTCTCTCAAGAAGAAAATCTGTGTCTAACCAAAGAAGTAACTCCACTCTCAGAGAAGAGATATTTTGTAACTCTTGCCCTGCAAAATTGTTGCAGACCAGTGTCTTTCGGGCATTTATCATTTTTATCTTCCTAAGGAAGACATTTTATTTTGATTATTCTGTCTCTATTTCACCATTGTTTTCAGGATATGGGCAAGGGACAGATAATCTGTCATTTAGTATACAGGTTTCTGCATCATAGAGAGCCATATTTGGAGTTGAAAGGAATGATAAAAGTTATTTTAAAATTCTGGACTTTGAGGTGGATGCAATAACTGTATGAAACTTCACTTGTCATTTTGGGGGATGAGTTGACTATACTTTACATGAATGAAGAAGTGTGAGTAAAAAGGAGACAGACTTTGGCAGAGTCTTCTAGTTGTCCAAAAATTTCCATTCTGCCCTACTTCCCTTAAGAAAAGAAATTCTAAATTTTATATTGACATAGCCACACACTGAAAAATATATTTCTTAGTGTTCTTGGGAAATTATCATCTTTGTATTGCAGAAGAAGAAACAAAGCCTCTGACAGGTTAAGTGATTTGACAAAAGTAATCTAGCTATTAAGTGGCTGAGTTGGGATCCAAGTAAAGAGGTGTCTTATTGTTGCTCTTATTTTCATCAATTTTTATTCAAAATCACAAGCTAGTTTCGGAAAGCCAATGTATGGGGTACAGGAATTAATCCAAGAATTATAGGTGATCTTTCATTTGTGATATGCATATCTTTTCTGAGTACAAATTGTTTTTTTTCAAGTTTTTATTTAAATTTCAGTTAGTTAACATACAGTGTAATATTAGTTTCAATTGTAGAATTTAATGATTCATCACTTACAACACCCAACGCACATCACAGCAAGATGCTTTCCTTAATACCCATCACTCATTTAACCCAATCTCCCACCTACCTCCCCTCCAGTATCCCTGTTTGTTCTCTAGGGTTAAGAATCTGTTTTCTGGTTTGCGTCTCTTTCCCTCCCCCCATATTCTTCTGTTTTGTTTCTTAAATGCTACATATGAGTGAAATCATATGGTATTTGTGTGAATAACTTCACACACATTTCTGTGAAAGACTTATTTTGCATAGCATAGTACTCCCTTGTTCCCTCCACGTCACTGTGAATGGTAAGATTTCATCCTTTTATTTTTATGGCTGAGGAATATTCATCAGGGAAATGCAAATAAAACTACAATGTGATATCATCTCACATCTGACAGAAAGGCTAAAGTTAACAGCACAAGAAACAACATGTATTGGCGAAGATGTGGACAAAGCGAAACTCTCTTACACTGTTGGGGGAGTGCAAACTGGTGCAGCCATTCTAGAAAACAGTACAGAATTTCCTTAAAAAGTTAAAAGTAGAATTACCTTATGATTTTGCAATTACACTATTAGGTATTTACCCACAGAATATGAAAGTGCTAATTTAAAGGGATACATGCACCCCGACATTTATAGCAGCATTATCAACAATAACCAAATTATGGAAAAACTCAAATGTCCATTGATTGATGAATGAATAAAGATGTGGTATATGTATACAATGGAATATTATTCAGCAAGTCCACATTGTTTAACTACTTTCTTTCGGGATGGCGATTATATTTTATGCTATGAACCTCAGAGTATAATGGCTTTCAAAATTAATTTAATTGTTCTTGTTTGTATACATAGCAGCTTTGAGGGCTAGAGAGGGGAAATGACTTTCCAAGGTCACAATGCCGTTTGAGTAGAATAAGGGCTACAGTAACGTCTGATGTTCTTTTTACTCCAGTTTAGTTGCCACTCTTGGAATTCTATAGCTGGGAGGACCCTGAAATCATTGAGATCAGCATTACCATAACCATGTTATGTGAACTTGATATGTGTCATGCAAAATAATTATTTTTAAGATAAGTTTCTGAAATTCTGGATCAAACAAGTACCTAGATAAAATTAAATAGGTTTTCTTTCTAATTCTGTTATGTTGCCATAGGGAAGTTGCTTAAACTCTCTGCACTCTGTTTTCTTAATTCTAAAATGGGGCTACTATACACTGTTGCATGCTGTACCCAACTTCACACTTCTGGCTTCCCTGGGACTAATGTCCCCGCACAGATTTTGCTAATATCACTGGACTCTTCCCAAGATCCCTGCTGGGCACACCCTCATAATTGGCCTCCCTGGGTCCCACTAACACCACAGACATCCACCACAGCCTAGAAAAAGCATAGCGTTCATGCAGATGACTGCAATTAAAGAAAAGTGACTCAGACACAACAAAAAGGTATATACAATTCACATAGGATACTCTTATGAAATGCCAGGTTCTGATGAGCAGGGGGCACTGCACTGGAGTGTACTCTAGGTACACTTCATGAAGTCACTACTTTCAAGAGCAAAAGACACAGCTGAGATTCTTAGCACAGAGAAACACACACAACAGGCAGAGAAAATAAAGAGAGAGGGGCGCCCGGGTGGCTCAGTTGGTTAAGCGTACGACTTCAGCTCAGGTCATGATCTCGCGGTTCGTGGGTTTGAGCCCCGTGTCAGACTCTGTGCTGACAGCCAGCTCAGAGCCTGGAGCCTGTTTCAGATTCTGTGTCTCCCTCCCCTGCTCACTCTCTCTCTCTCTCTCTCAGAAATAAACAAAAACTATTAAAAATTTAAAAAAATAAGAAGAGAGAGAAATTTATCCCAAATGAAAGAACAAGACAATGCCATAGCCAGAGATTATGCGAAACCAATATAAGTAAAATGCATGATACAAACTTTAAAGCAATGAACATAAGGATACTCGCTGGGTGTGAGAAAAGAGTGGAGGACATGAATGAGACCCTTCCTTGACACAGAGATAAGGAATAACATAGCAGACAGAGATGAAGGGCTCATAAATGAAATGAAAAACATGTTTGACGGAATGAACAGTAGGATGGAAGAAGTAGAATGATGAAATAGTGACCTAGAAAACAGAGTATGAAAAGAAATTAAGCTAATCAAAAGAGAGAGAAAATAATTATGAAAAATGAGAACAGATTTAGGGAAATCAATGACTCCATCAAATGTAATAACATTCATATTGTAGGAGTCCCAGAAAGAGAGAGAAAAAGAGGCAGAAAATTTATTTGAAGAAAGAGCTGAAAACTTCTCTAATCAGCAGAAGGAAACAAATATCCAGACCCAGAAGGCACAGGGAATCCTCTCCCCAAATCAACAAAAGCGGGCACACATGAAGACATGTTATAATTAAACTGGCATACTATAAAGATAAAGAAAAAATAATTTAAAAGCAACAACACAAAGTAAGTCCTTAAATTACAGGGGAAAACCCACGAAGCTAACTGGAGATTTTTCAAGAGAAATTTTCCAAACCAAAAGGGAGTGACATGATCTATTCAAAGTGCTGAATGGAAAAAATCTGCAGCCAGGAATACTCTATCCATCAAGACCATCATTCAGAATAAAAGGAAAGATAAAGAATTTCTGAGAGAAACAAAACTTAAAGGGATTATGACCACTAAATCAGCACTGCAAGAAGTATTAAAGGGGATTCTTTCAGTGGAAAGGAGAGACCAAAAGTGACAGTAAGAGGTAGGAAACACAAAAGCAGTAAAAAGAAAAATTTCTTTAAAAAATCAGTCAAGGAACTCAAACAAAAATATAAAATATAATAACATATACCTAAATGTGGAAAGGAGAGGAGCAAAGGAAAGGTTTAAACTTAAATGATCATCAACTTACTAAAGACTGCTATATGCAGAAGAATTTATATACAAACTTAAGGTAAACATATACCAAAACCACTAATAAATATGGAAAGAATAAAGAGAAAAAAATTAAAACATATAACCAAAGAAAGTCATCAAAAGATGTAAAAGAGAAAGATAAGAAAAGATCAGAGAAAATCTTCTGAAACAACCACAAAACAAGAAATAAAATGGCAATAAATGCATATCTACCAATAATTAATTGATTTGAATGTGAATGGATTAAACAATCAAATAAACAGACATAGGGTGACAGAATGGATTTTTACAAAAACAAGACCCATCTATATATTGCCTACAAGAGACCCATTTTAGACCTAAAAACACCTACAGATTGAAAATTAACAGAATATCTATCAAGCAAAGGGATGCCAAAGGAAAGCCAGAGTAGCAATACTTATATAAGAAAAACTAGACATTAAAACAAAGACTGTAACAGTAGACAAAGAAGGACACTATATAATAATAAAGTGGATAATACAACAAGAAGATATAACAGTTGTAAATATTTATACACCCAACATGAAAACACCGAAATACATAAAACTGTCAATAGCAAACATAAAGGAACTGATTGATAATACAGTAACAATCTCAACACCTAACTTAATCAATGGACAGACCAATTAATAAGAAAATAAGAAGGAAACAAAGACTTTGAATGACACACTGGACCAGATGGATTTAACAGATGTATTCAGAATTTTCATCCTAAAACAGCATATAATACATACTCTTTCAAGTGCACATAGACCATTTCCCAGAATAGATCACATATTAGGCCACAAAGCAAACCTTAACAAATCCACAAAGATCAAAATCATACCATACATCTTTTCTGACCACAACGCTATGTACCTAGAAGTAAACCATAAGACAAAATTTGGGAAGATCACAAATACATGGAGGTTAAACAGCATGCTACTAAACAGTGGATAACTCAAACATGAAATCAAAGAAATAAAATTATATGGGAATAAATGAAAATAAAAACACAATGTTCCAAAACCTTAAGGGTGCAGTCCTAGGAAGGAAGCACGTAGCAATACAATCCTATCTCAAGAAGCAAGAAAAATCTCGAATAAACAACATAACCATACAGCTAAACGGACCAGAAAAAGAAAAACAAAAGAAGAAAGCCAGCATAGGAAGGAAACTATACAGATTAAAGCAGAATAAATGATATAGAAACAAAATAAAACAATAGAACAGATCTATGAAAACAGGAACTGATTCTTTGAAAAAAGTCAATAAAAATAACAAACCTCTAGTCAGATGCATCAAAAAGAAAAGAGAAGGGACTGAAAGAAATAAAATCATAAAGGAAAGAGAAATAATAACCAAAGACATACAATTATAAAAGAATATTATGAAGTTCTATATGCCAACAAATTGGACAACTTGGAAGAAATAAATAAATTCCTAGAAACAGAAAGAAATAGAAAACTTGAAATAGACCAATAACCTGTAAAGAAATTGAATCAGCAATGGAAACAAACAAACAAACTCCCAACAAACAAGTCCAGGACCAGATGGCTTCACAAGCAAACTCTTCCAAATACTTAAAGAAGAGCTAATACCCATTCTTTTCAAACTATTCCAAAAAATGGAAAAGGAAGGAAAACTTCCAAATTCATTCTGAAAGGCCAGCATTACCCTGATCCGAAAACCAGAAAAAGACACCACAAAAAATATGACAACAGGCCAATATCCCTGATTAACTTCGATACAAACATTCTCACCAAAATACTGGTAAACAACTTCAATAATACATTTTAAAAAATCATTCACCACAATCAAGTGAGATTTATTACTATGTTGCAAGTATGGTTCAGTATTTGCAAATCAATCAAGTGATATAATCATATCAAAAAGAGAAAAGATAAGAACCATATAATCATTTCAATAGATAAAGTAAAAGCATTTGACAAAGTACAACATCATTAATGATAAAAAAACTCTCAACAAAATAACTTTAGAGGGAATGTATCTCAACATAATAAAGGCCATATATGAAAAAACTAACAGCTGACATCATCCTCAATGGGAAAAATAATTAGATCTTTTCCCCTAACGTCAGGAACAAGACAAAGATGTGCACTCTCACCACTTGTATTCAGCATGGTACTGGAAGTCCTAGTCACAACAATCTGACAACAAAAAGAAATTTTAGAAAAAGCATCTAAATAAGTAAGGAAGAAGTCAAACTTCCACTCTTTGCAGATGACATGATACTATACACAGAAAACAGGAAAAAATCCACCAAAAAAATAAACTAGTAATAATAAATAAATTCAGTAAAGTTTCAGGATGCAAAATCAATGTACAAAAACATGTTGTATTTCTATACTCCAGAATGTTTTTTTTAACATTTCACTTATTTTGAGAGATAGAGAGCAACAGAACATAACTGGGGGGGAGGGGCGAGAGAGGAGGAGACACAGAATCTGAAGCAGGCCCCAGGCTCTGAGCTCTCAGCACAAAGCCTGATGTGGAGTTTGAACCCACAAGCTATGAGATCATGACCTGAGCCGAAGTTGGACACTTAACTGACTGAGCGACCCAGGCGCCCCACATTTCTATATTCCAATAATGAAGCATCAGAAAGAGATATTAAGAAAACCATCCCATTTACAATTGCACCCACAGAAAAAGATACTTAGGAGTAAACCTAACCAAAATTGTACTCTGAAAATTATAAAACACGGATGAAAGTAATTGAAGAAGACTCAAAGAAATAGAAAGACATTCCATGTTTCTTGCTTTCTCCTCTAGAGTTTTAATGGTTTCCAATCTCACATTCAGGTCCTTTATCCATTTTGAGTTTATTTTTGTGTATGGTGTGAGAAAATGATCTAGTTTCATTCTTCTGCATGTTTCTGTCCAGTTCTCCTAGTACCATCTGTTAAAGAGGCTGTCTTTTTTCCATTGGATAGTCTTTCCTGCTTTGTCAAAGATTAGCTGGCTGTACATTTTTGGGTCCACTTCTGACTTCTCAATTCTATTCTATTGGTCTATGTGTCTGTTTTTGTGCCAATACCATACTGTCTTGATGATGACAGCTTTGTAGTAGAGCCTAAAGTCTGAGTTGGTGATGCCTCCCATTTTGGTTTTCTTCTTCAACATTACTTTGGCTATTCGACCGCAGCAATTTCTTACTTGACCCATCCCCAAAGGCAAGGGAATCAAGATAAAAAATGAACTATTTGGACCTCATCAAGATTAAAAGCTTCNTCTGGAAAACAGTGTGGAGATTCCTCAAAATATTAAAAATAGAACCCCCCTATTACCCAGCAATAGCACTGCTAGGAAGTTACCCAAGGGATACAGGAGTGGTGATGTATAGGGACACATGGACCCCAATGTTCATAGCAGCACTCTCAACAATAGCCTAAACATGGAAAGAGCCTAAGTGTCCATCAACTGACAAATGGGTCAAGAAGATACGGTTTATCTATAGAACGAAATACTACATGGCAATGAGAAAGAACATGGATGGACCTTGAGGGTGTTATGCTGAGCGAAATAAGTCAGGCAGAGAAGGACAGATACCATATGTTTGCATGTATAGGAAGATTAGGAGGAACTTAACGGAGGACCGTGGGGGAGAAGAAGGGGAAAAATAGTTGTGGAGAGGGAGGAAGGCAAACCATGAGAGAC
>NW_027532192.1:34700-40953 GCF_008692635.1 Crocuta crocuta
CACTGCTAGGAAGTTACCCAAGGGATACAGGAGTGGTGATGTATAGGGACACATGGACCCCAATGTTCATAGCAGCACTCTCAACAATAGCCTAAACATGGAAAGAGCCTAAGTGTCCATCAACTGACAAATGGGTCAAGAAGATACGGTTTATCTATAGAACGAAATACTACATGGCAATGAGAAAGAACATGGATGGACCTTGAGGGTGTTATGCTGAGCGAAATAAGTCAGGCAGAGAAGGACAGATACCATATGTTTGCATGTATAGGAAGATTAGGAGGAACTTAACGGAGGACCGTGGGGGAGAAGAAGGGGAAAAATAGTTGTGGAGAGGGAGGAAGGCAAACCATGAGAGACTCTTGAATGCTGAGAACAAACTGAGGGCTGATGTGGGGGGGGGGAGGGGAAGGGGGGAGATGGTCATGGAGGAGGGCGCTTGTGGGGATGAGCACTGGGTGTTATATGGAAACCAACTTGACAATAAACTATTTAAGAAAAAAAAGATTTTCAGTAAACTGTAGACACGTGCCTCTCAGACTTCCTACCACTGGGAGCCTAAGGGACCTGTGGCGCCTACATGTCAGAGGAGGTCATGCCTCCCACAGGCCCCTTCCAGCCCCGTGGCTGANTGGGCATGGAGGAGGGCCCTTGTGGGGATGAGCACTGGGTGTTATATGGAAACAAACTTGATAATAAACTATTTAAATTTTTTTTAAAAACGGAAACATATTCCATGTTCATGGATTGGAAGAATATATATTGTTAAAATGGCTATACTACCAAGTACAATCTACACATTTAATGCAGTCATTATCAGAATGCCAACATCAATTTACACAGAAATATAACAAACTGTCCTAAAATTTCTAAGAAACCACAAAAGACCCTAAATAGCCTGAGCAATCTTGCAAAAGGAGGGCAAAGCTGGAGACATCAAAACCCAGGAATTCAATTTATATTTTAAATCAAATCAATATGGTACTGGCACAAAAATAGACCAGAATAGAAAATGGAGCATAATAGTAAACCCAGAAATAAACCTTCAGTTTTATGGTCAGTAAATCTTCAACAAAGCAGGAAAGATTATCCAATGAGAAAGTGTCTTTTTAATAACAGGTTTTGGACAAAATGAATAGCAGCATGAAGAAGACATCCAGATGGCTAACAGACATATGAAAAGATGCTCAACATCACTCATCATCATGGCAATACAAATCAAAACCACAATGAGATATCGGATCATACATGTCTGAATGGTTAAAATTAACAGCTGAAGAAACACTAGATGTTCTCAAGGATGCAGAGAAAGGTGAACACTTCTGCGCTGTTGGTGGGAATGCAAACTGGTGCATCGCTCTAGAAAACAGTATAAAGTTTCCTCAAAAAGTTCAAAATATAACTACCCTATGATCCAGCATTTAAACTGCTAGGTATTTATCCGAAGGATACAAAGGTGCTTATTTAAAGGGGCACATGCATCCCAATGTTTAGAGCAGCACTATCAAGAATAGCCAAATTGTGGAAAGAGCCCAAATGTCCAAATACTGATTAATGGATAAAGAAGATGTGGTACATATATACAATGAAATATCATGTGGAGATTAAAAAATGAAATTTTGCCATTTGCAATGATGTGGATAGAGCGAGAATGTATTATACTAAGCAAAAGTATGGTTTTACTTATATGTGGAATTTAAGAAGCACAACAGATGAACATAGGGGAAGGGAAGGAAAAATAAGATAAGAACAGACAGGGAGGCAAACCATAAGAGTCTCTTAGATACAGAGAAGAAACTTATGGTTGCTGAAGGATTGTTGGGTGGAGGGATGGGCTAAATAGATGATGGGCATTAAAGAGGGCACTTGTTGGCAAGAGCACTGGGTGTTATATGTAAGGGATGAATCACTGAATTCTAGTCCTGAAACCATTGTTACACTATATGCTAACTAACATAGATTTACATTTTAATAAAGGATGAAATAGGTATTCTCAATAGTGTTGATTACATGTATGTTTTCATTTGGTGAACATTTTTCACATTGCTGTACTATCATGGTTTGTATGTCATGCTTCAGTAATAGTTTTATTTTAAAATAGTACTATGCAGAGAATTTACAATGTGCATTATGCATTGCAATGTGCATTGGAACTTAATGTGCTTTGAAATTTTCTAATAAAGAAATATAGTCCCTCAAACCGGACAAAAGAACCAATCTGAGGGGTACTAGGTAATTAAGGCAAGACAGGGTCAGATAAGAAAGAATTCCTACCTTCAAGGAATTCAAAGTCTAGGGTGGGAGGTAGACACATACTGCCTATGATGTGCCGGGCTGGAGAAGAAATACTACAAAGTAAAGCTTGATCCAGATGCTAGGGACACATAGTAGGGGTGGCAAGATGAACTCTAAACATTTTCAGGAACAAGAATGTCACCAAGCAAGAGACAGCATTGAAGATTAATTTAGAAGGGTGAAGAAGATTTAATACTATAAAGGATTGGGCATACGGAAATAGATGATACAGGGCCCAGAGTCATCACTATTGCTACAAGGGCTGGTAAGATAGCTCTCTGTCTCTGTACTTACAAACAATGATTGTAGAACAATTTTACCTGGATTCAACTCCTTTAACCTGTTCTACCCTCTACTACTTGTATGGGCACTCTTTTATTTATTCAGTACATATATACTGAACATTTTATCTCACACCATGTGCTCCTTACTGAAGAGGAAATGGTAAAAAGAAAAAAGAAAGTTAATAAAATCCCAGTCACTGACCTCAAGGATCTCGCATTATAAGGGAAGAACTTGAATAAATGGAGACACTATAAAGCCGTTGATTTGAGACAAATAAAGGAGTCTGTGAGAAGTGCGAGGAGGGTGGCATCTACTCCAGCCTTGGGGACAGGACAAGGCTTTTGGAAGAGATGATACCTGATATAACCACTTCTAACTGCCTTTGCTGCTACCTTCTGGAGTCTATGTCTCCAGTTTAGTCTTCCTGGTTTCACCCTTGTCCCACATTCAGTCTTTTCTCAATGCCAGAGGGATTCTATTAAACAGCCATTCATATCATGTAACCTTTGTGCTTGGAGCCCTGAAATTGTTTCTCATTTTCACAGGGTAAAAGTCAAAGTCCATATACTCTCATATATAACCCTGCATGATCTAAGCCCCCGTTCTCTCTTCTACCTCATCTCCTACCACTATTCCACATTAGTCCTGAATATTCTTCCAATGCATCAGTTGTAATCCTCCCTCAAGGCTTTTGCATTGGGCTATTCTCTATTTAGAGTGTTCTTTATTCATATATTTGGCTTGATTCCCCAATTTCGTCAAGTATTTAGTAAAATGTCGCCAAGAAATCTTCCCTGGTTACTCCATCTGAATTTCAACTCTATCGCATAAACATAATTCCTATCCCACTTCGCTTCATAACTAACATAATATATATTTCCCCTATATGATGTAAGTTCTGAGATGATATTATTGTTGAGTTTACCATTGGGTCCATAAGTCTGACACATAGTAGGTGTTCAATAATTATGTCAAATGAATAAGTAAATGGGTGAATGACTGAATGAATTGGAGAGCTTATGGGAGTGGTAAAGAGAATCAAACATTAGAGGGAACAGTTGTGAAAGCATCCCAAGCAGCAGGAGCATCATTTATAAAGGCCTAGGGGTGAAATAATTAAGAGAACTACAAGATAGTCCAGCCAGGCTGGAGTATATATTATTGTGAAAGCAAGAACAGAGAGCAATGAAACAGGGGCCAAACCTTGAAGGGTTTTTAAACTACATAAAGAATCCTAAAGGCAATGTTGAGCCACTGGAAGGTGAGATTAGACAAGATGAGATTAGTCCTTGGCAGTAACTTTAAGCCCTTGACTGGTTTATGCCTTTTACAGGTGAAGACATTGATTTTCAGTAGCCTATCAATAAGTAAAGTGTGATTGGGAAAAAAATTCTAGACTCAATTTCCTCATCTGTTAAAGAAAGATAATGAAAACACCTATCTCATGCAGTTATAAGCACTTAAAAACAAATTAAGTGAATCTCCAAGTCCAAATGTGAGGCATATATTAAGTGCTTAATAAACGATTGTTGACAAGGAAGCTCTTCTTCTCAATTGTGTTATTTTTAAACATTTATTTTTGAAAGAGACAGAGACAGAGTATGAACGAGGGAGGGGAAATGAGAGAGAGGGAAACAGAATCCGAAGCAGGCTCCAGGCTCTGAGCTGTCAGCCCAAAACCTGATGCGGGGCTCGAACCCAACTGTGAGATCATGACCTGAGCCGAAGTCAGCAACTTTACCTACTGAGCCACCCAGATGTCCCCAATTGTCTGTGTGTATTTTTTTTACATTTTAATTATTTATTTTTATTTATTTATTATTTGTTTATTTGTCTGTTTATTTTATTGAAGTAATACAGTNCATATCGCTTTGATAAGTCACCTCCTTTTGACCCTAAGCTTTGTCATGTGTCAGAAAGTAACATAAATATATGACAACTACCAACTAAGGTCACAATATTTGTCTGTTTGTTTGTTTGATGGTTTTTTTGAAAGAGAGAGAGAGAGCGCATGTGAGCAGGGGAAGAGGACAGAGGGAATGAGAGGGAGAGAATCCCAAGCAGGCCCCACACTTAGCATGTAGCCCAACTCAGGGCTCAATCCCACAACCCTGGGACCATGACTTGGGCCAAATCAATAGCTGAACACTCAGCTGACTGAGCCACCCATGCACCCCAAAGGTCGCAATGTTTTATGATGAATTAAAAGGCTAGGCCGTGGTGCAGTCATGACATGAAATTGATGGTAGAACCTAAGATATGAGCTAGGCAGAGGTGAAGACACATGTGGTCTGTCTCTCCTGGCAATAGCCCCTGTCAGCTAAGATCCCAACCCAGTCACCACTCACCATCACTCTTGGAAAACTACAACTAAAAGTAGAAAGCAGAGGTTTTAAAAATGATTCACTTGGGGGGAAAAAAATCCCAATGTGGATTTGGGATTTTAGTCAAAACAAATGATGCAGTATTGAAATTAATCTGTCACACGTTCCTTAAGGTAGTAGTGCTCACGTCTGTATGTCCATTAGCTTAACCTAAGTGTTTTTTTAAAAGCATAAGTGTCTGGACTCTCACTCCCAGACATACTGATTTAGTTGATCTGGAATTAGGTTTGAGCATCAGTATTCCCTCTCCGCTGCTCTGCACAAGTTAAATGCCACATAGGGTCAAAATTAAATGTTTAGAAGAAAGGGAAAATAGTGGAGAAGATGGAGGGAGGCAAACCATGAGAGACTCTTGAATGCTGAGCACAAACTGAGGGCTGATGGGGGTGGGGGAGAGGCAAAGGAGGGTGATGAGCATGGAGGAGGACACTTGTGGGGATGAGCACTACTGGGAATCCAGCCAGAAAAGCAGCTAGGCAATCAGTTTCCGGCCTGGCTGGTTCCCCACTGGGGATGGAGCAGGAAGAGCAGCGAGGGGAACGGTTTTGGGCCATGCTCCTTCCCCACTCAGAATGCAGCGGGACAAGAGGCATGGCGGAGCAGTTTCAGGCTGCACAGCTCCCTCTCCGGATCAAGTTTGAAAACATAGGGGCTGTTTCTCCTGGTGCCTTCTGGGCCCGGGGGTCCAGCTCAAAGTTGGCTCCACAGCTGGGAACCCAGTCACTCTCTGTCCCCAGCCTAGGTTTTTCTCTTCTCTAGGGACAGGGACAGTCCTTTGGGTGGTTTCAACCACACTTTCTTTTCCCCTTCACTCACCGTGGCTCCCCGCAAAGGGGGCTCCCCCTCCCTTCAGGTCAAGGCCTGTTCTTATCTTCCTCAGTTCGTGTTCATGCACGAACTGTTCCTGTTCATGCATGCATAAGGTTGTTTTCTCAGCGGACTTTGTTTCCTTTTCCTTTTCCTTCCAAACTCCTGCAATTCTGTAAGAGCTCCTATGGCTTCAGGCCTTCTCTGTTTGAGAAATAGGGGTGAGCGAAATGTACGGAGCTCCCTACTTCTCCACCATCTTGCCCCCTCCCGCAGGATTATTTCATTTTTTAAAAAATTTATCTGGTGAAATTCTTCATATTTTCAGGAACACATTAATAGAAGTTATTTTATTTTCATTTTAAAAAAAATTAATGTTTTATTTATTTCTAAGAGACAGCACGAGCAGGAAAGGGTCAGAGAGAGAAGGAGACACAGAATCTGAAACAGGCTCCAGCCTCTGAGCTAGCTGTCAGCACAGA
>NW_027532192.1:41004-57693 GCF_008692635.1 Crocuta crocuta
CAATATAGGTCATTTTCAATAATTTTTTTCTTTGTTTCTAGTCACTTAATCTTTACTTATTCGGAAAAGACAGACATTGCTTATAAAAATATGTGGAGGTTCTGTCTGGTATCTTTATCCACAGAGCATTTCTTTTCTTCTGGCAAGCAAAATGAGTACCAGGAGGTCATTTTTATCCCATCAAGATTGTATATCCTTTACACTTGAGGCTTAGAGAANAGTAACAGAACAAGAACATGAAGATGGATTACACCATTCTAAATTTTTATTGAACTGTTTAGGAGATACAAACTGAACATTCATCAGTAAGAAATTGGTTAAAATGTGATATATCTGTATTACTTGAATATTACACAATTGAAATATTATAGATAAATATTGATATAAAATATTTCCAACATATTAACGACTGAATACAATCAAGTTACAACATAATATGCATATTATCCCAGTTTTGTAANCATAATAAATCAGCAAATATATTTATAGTCTTGGAATAGTAAAGACCTTTCTAACAAGAACAAACCAAATACCCATAAATAACACACTGATACATTTGACTATATTAAAATAATTATTTAGAAATCTCCATTGTTTGGCCAAAAAATAATCTAAAAACAAACTTAAAGAAACCAAATGATGATGAACTAGAGAAATAGAAATGGTAAGCTAGAAAGAGTATTTGTTAATAAGCATAGTAGATAAAGGACTAATTTTCATACTGTACAAATAATTCATATATCAGTAAGAAAATAACAATCATTTCAACAACAAAAAATGGATAAAACATATGAACTGGAGATTCATGATGAAAGCTAAATAGTCATTTGGAAATGATGTTATATTTTTATAACTAACAACATGCAAATTGAAATGGGAAGATGCGATTTTCACCTCTCAGATTGGCCCAAACAAAAATGTTAATAACATTCCATGCTTACAAGGATGTAAAGAAACAAATAGTCTCTTTCCCTAGAGATCATTTGACTTGGGTAACATCTTGCAAGGAGAAGCATATGGGTTTTATGTAAAATGTAATCCAATATTTACCTGTAGGTTAATAGTTTCCAAGTGTGCTTTCATTTAATCATTATTATGACCACTATATCTGCATCAGAAAATTGAGAAACATAAGAATTATCACGACTTATTCAAATTAATTTAGCTAGGGAGCAATGGAACCATAATTTGAACTCAGATCTGATATTCAATCCAAGGTTTTTCTCACTGACACAGATTAGAGGTTGCATTATGTTGGCATCTAAAGTGTTTTTCAAATCTAAACTCTATACAGTTATTCAACCAGTATTTAACTGAGTATCTACTGTGTGTCAGGCATGATTCTAGTTACTGGGGATAGAATAGTGACCAAAACAAACTCTGCCCTTACAAAGCTTACATTCTAGAGGAATGAGAGACACAGACACCTGGTGATAAATTTGGTTAAGAAATGTAAAGTAGGAGTTTACATTCCCATCAACAGTGTAGGATGGTGCCCGTTTATCCACATCCTCGCCAGCCCCTCTGGAAAACAGTGTGGAGGTTCCTCAGGAAACTAACAATAGAACTCCCCTAGGACCCAGCAATAGCACTGCTAGGAATTTACCCAAGGGATACAGAAATGCTGATGCATAGGAGCACATGGACCCCAATGTTCATNAAATGTAAAGTAGGAAAAAATAAGTGCTAGTAAGGGTTACATGTTTCAATAACATGAGTGGTCAAAAATATCAACTAGAAAGAAGTACTTAAGCAAATATTTGAAGGATGTGAGGTAATGAACAAAATGGATATCTGGGGAAGAAGCCTATCCCTGGTGTGGAAGCATGTCTGGTGTGTTTGAGGAACAACAAGAAAACCAGGTAGGGAGAGTAGCAGGAAATAAAGTCAGAGAAGTAAGGGAGTTGGAGATTCAGATTGTGTAGGACTTTGGCTTTTGCTCTGAATGTGAGTGCTCTGAGGTCATTGGTGGACGTGTCTTTCTAAGGCAATATGTAGGCAGTAAGGCTCACCATGTTGGTGGGCCTTGAGGGTCTATGGCATCACTGGAAACAACAAAGACCTACCTTCTTACTTCCCAGTATGCCTCATTTTCTTCCTTATAGTCCTAGCTGGATGCTGCTACCCAGGAAAAGTCAGTCTGGTCCATTTATTCCCATGAACCATAGCTCCCCACCTGGTGAAAGTGGAAAAGATCTGGTTGGCAGTCAGGAAGGCACAGTAGATGACAACAATCTAATGATAGGCAGCAGATTCTAGAGAAATGTTCTGGTCAAAAGAAAGAATGACTGTCATACTCATAATGTGAGGACTTTATGAAGGAAAATGTGTTAATTTTCATCCCAGCTTGTGTTCAATGACTGCAGATGTAGAATTTACTTGTGCCAGAGAGCTGCCAGTGTAGAGTATAGAGATGGCAAAGATGTTCATTGCAAAGGCTGGGGACTTTCCATAGACGCCCTGCTTTCTAGGGATATTTGCAGCATCAGAACAAATAAATCCTGGGGATCTGTAGGCACAAGTATCACATTGGGCCATTGGCATATTTTCATCTCATTTGCACCAAGGCATTTAGTAAGTTTCAGAGCTGGTGGAGATTATTTGATCTGAACAATGTAAAAATTTGAGCTTGCTGCCTGGCACAGTAAGAGTTAGCTTATATCATTGATGTTACTGCTTTTGTGGTTAGAGCTGAAAGTAACCAGTAAAAAATCATGTAAGCCTATTGATTTTCAAATTAGGTTGGGATTTTTTGTTAGTCTGCTTCATGATGGGGTGTGGTTACAAAACGTTTTTGTTCCAAATAATTATTACAAAGAATCTAAATATAGGGGCGCTGTATGATTTAGTTGGTTAAACCTCTGTCTCTCAATTTCAGCTCAGGTCATGATTTCACCATCCATGAGTTTGAGCCCACGTCAGGCTCCACACTGACAGTGCAGAGTCTGCTTGGTATTCCCTCTCTCCTTCACTTTTTCTGTTCCTCCCCTGAGCTCTCCCTCTCAAAACAAATAAATAAACTTTAAAAAATCCAAATATATACATAGGGCACTTGTTGGGATGAACACTGGGTGTTGTATGTAAGTGATGAATCATAGTAATCTACCCCCAAAACCAAGNCATGTAGTTTATATTCCATTTTTAATAGCTGAAGACACAAAAATACATATTTCAAACCCAGTGTTTGCAAAGATCCTGAAATATATCTCTTGCATATAAATCTTTTAGAAATGAAATTTTCAGGGGCGCCTGAGTGGCTCAGTCGGCATAGCCTCAGACTTCGGCTCAGGTCATGATCTTATGGTTCATGGGTTTGAGCCCTGCTTAGGGCTCTGTGCTGACAGCTAGCTCAGAGCCTGGAGCTTGCTTCAGATTCTGTGTCTCCCTCTCTCTCTGACTCTCCTCTGCTCATGCTGCCTCTTTCTCTCTCTCTCAGAAATAAATAAAACATTAAAAATTTTAAAAAATGAAATGAAATTTTCTAACCACGGACATGGAACAAAATTTAAAATTGTACTCCTCAGACAGAGAGGAAGATGGTAATGGAATAAAAGGACCTTAGGCTCATTCCATGAACACAACTAGATAACTATCAAATCATCCTAAATACTCCAGAAATTGGCCTATATTGATAGAACAAACTCCACAACTAACAGGAGAGAAGAGGCCATAATGAAGAAGGTAGGAAGTATGGAAACATGGTTTAGGAGAGAAATGGATCATGTGCACAGTAGAGGGAAGGGAACCAGGTTCAAGAAAGGTGAGAGAGAGGGGAACATTTAGGGGAACACAGAATGAGAATATTTCCCCAAATCCACGGGTTTGGAAAGCCAAAGGAGCTGAATTTTGTGAGCCCTTGCAACCAGCAAGGGTTAAAGCCTGGAGTTTTAAATGTCAGTGGACTTGACTGGGATAGACTTCACGGCTCCTAGAGAGAAGGTGGACAAATAATCTGGGGGCAGACAGCATGGAAACAGTGATTTGAAGAGCACCTGGGACACACAGTGGAGATATTATTTGCTCTTCTCAGAGCACGTTCTTGAGAAGCAGAATTCACAGAGACACCTCTTTGGCCAGCACCATTTCCTACCCCTACCCTTCAGCATAAACATAGAGCCACCTGAGGGAAATAGTGCAGAACATACAATGGCCAGCTAACTTGCTTACAACAAGCGCTACCCTGTGCATTTTTAGAGACACCATTGCTTCAGTCCCAGAACAGCTGGCCCCTCCCTCAGATCAGTACATGATTCACAGGGGCACATGTACCCCAATGTTTATAGCAGTGCTTTCAACAATAGTCAAATTATGGAAAGAGCCTAAATGCCCATCAACTGATGAATGGGTAAAGAAGATATGATATGTGTGTGTGTGTGTGTGTGTTTGTGTGTGTGTGTTTGTGTACAATTGAATACTACTTGGCAATGAGAAATAATGAAATCATGCCATTTACAGCAATGTGGATGGAACTGGAAGGTATTATGCTGAGTGAAATAAGTCAGTCAGAGAAAAACAGATATTATATGTTTTCACTCATATGTGGATCTTGAGAAACTTAACAGAAGACGGTGGGGAAAGGGAACAGGAAAAATAGTTACAAACAGAAAGGGAGGGAGGCAAATCATAAGAAACTCTTAACTACAGAGAACAAACTGAGTGTGGATGGGGGATGAGGGAGAGGGGAAAATGGGTGATGGGCATTGAGGAGGGCACTTGTTTGGATGAGCACTGGGTGTTGTATGTAAGTGATGAACCACAGTAATCTACCCTAAAAACCAAGAATGCAATATACACACTGTATGTTAGCCAATTTGACAATACATTACAAATAAATAAATAAATAAATAAATAAATAAATAAATAAATAAAGTAAAAAAAGAAGATCAGCACAAACTGTAGCCCATAGGATTGTCATGACTAGAGAGCTCTGAAGGTCCTTAGCTCTGATGGAGGTGGTGTCACGTCTCATTTCAGAAGCTAACCAGGGCACACCTAGTTAAAACTCACTTCTTTTAGTCCAGGGACCAAACACTGCCTACAGCAGACAAGGAGAGCCTCTGTAGATGATTTTTCTGAAAGATAGAGCAGNCACACCTGAGGCATTCCTTGAAGCACCAAGCCTTGGGCACTGCATGACCTCTTATTCATAAGGCCATTACTGCCAGAAGCGGGAGGCATAACTGGCTTTCTTAACACATAGAAGAAAACAGAGACTTAGAAAAAATTCAAAGATGGAAGAATTTATCCCAAATGAAAGAACTAGATAAGGCTATGGCAATAAATCTAAGATCTAATGAAGACAGATATAACTACAATGCCAAATGGATAATTTACACAGAAATCATAAGGATACTCACTACACTTGAGAAAAGAAATAGAAGGGATCAGTGAGACTCTTATCACAGAGATAAAAGAGTCAAAAATAATCAGAGAAAAAGATTGCAATAAATGACATTAGAAATGCACTTGAAACAAGGAACAAGAGGCTGGAAGAAGCAGAGGAACAAGTTAATAACCTAGAAGACAAAGTAATGGACACATAACTGAAGCTGAACAAAAGAGAGAAAAAAGAATAATGCAACACAAGAATATAATTAGGGAACTCAGTGACCTTATGAAGCATAATAACATGAGAAATGCGGCAGAAAAATTATTTGAAGCAATAATATCTGAAAAATTCCCTAATCTGGGGAAGGAAGTAGACATCCAGATCCAGGAGGCACAGAAAGCTCCCATCAAAATCAACAAAAGCAGGCCAACATCAAGACATACTGCAGTTAAATTTGCAAAATATAGTGATAAAGAAAAAAAATCCTAAAAGTAGCAAGACAAAGGAAGTCCTTACCTTACAGGGGAAAACCCATAAGTCTATATAGCGATTTCTCAACAGAAACTTGTTAAGCTAGAAGTGAGTGGCACGATATATTCAAACATTTTAATGGGAAAAATCTGTAGTCAAGAATACCTTATCCATTCATCTGTTCTACTGTATTTTTTTTATTCCATATTGTTTATTTCTGCTTTAATCTTTATTCTTTCCATTCTTATGCTTGCTTTGGGCTTTATTTGCTTCTCCTTTTCTACCTCCCTTAGATTTAAGGTTAGATTGTATATTTGGGACCTTTCTTGTTTCTTGAGATACTGCAATGTATTGAGATATTGCAATGTTTCTTGAGAATTGCAATGTATTTTCCTTTTAAGAGAGCCTTTGCAGTATCCTAAAGAGTTTGGATTGTCATACTTTCATTTTCATTTGCTTCCATGTATCTTTTACATTTATTCTTTAATTTCCTGGTTAACCCATTCATTCTTTAGTAGGATGTTCTTTAACATACATGTATTTGAGGACTTTCCAAATTTTTTCTTGTGGTTGATTTCAAGTTTCACAACATTGTGATCTGAAAATATTCATGGTATTATCTTAGTCATTTTTTTTTTTACCTGTTAAGGGCTGATTTCTGATCCAATAATAATCTATTCTGGAGAATGTGCACTCAAGAAGAATGTGTATTTTGCTGCTTTAGGATGAAATGTTCTGAATATATTTAAATCCATATGGTTCAGTGTGTCATTCAGAGCCATTGTTTCCTTGTTGATTTTCTTAGATGATGTGTCCATTTCTATAAGTGGAATATCAATTTATCCTACAATTATGGTATTATTATCAATAAGTTTGCTTATGTTTGTAATTAATTGATTTATATATTTGGGTGCTTTCTCATTGGGGGGTATTCACAATTGTTAGTTCTTCTTGATAGATAGGTGCTTTAATTATGATATAATGCCCTTTTCCACATCTTGTTACANTCTTTTAAAATCTAGTTTGTCTGATATAATTATGGCTACTCCAGCTCTCTTTTGACATCCAGTGGCATGGTAGATGGTTCTCCATCCCCTCACTTTCAATCTGCAGATATCCTCATGTCTAAAAAGAGTATCTTAAAAGCAGAATACAGATTGATCTTGTTATTTATTCCATTCTTATATACTATGCCTTTTGATTGGGGCATTCAGTTCATTTTCATTCAGAATAATTTTGAATATTATGAATTAGAAAAAATAATTTATCCAGCAAGTTTATCATTCAGAATATAAGAAAAGATAAGGAGTTTTCCAAACAATAACTAAAGGAGTTTGTGATCACTAAGCTAGACCTACAAGAAATATAAAAGGAACTTTTTGAGTGGAAAGGAGGAACAAAAAGTGAAAAGAATAGAAAAGACCAGAAAAAAATCTCCAAAAACCACAAAACAAGTAATAAAATGGCACTAAACACGCATTTATTAATAATTACTTTGAATGTAAATGAACCAAATGCTCCAATCAAAAGACATAGGGTATCAGAATGAATAATTAAAGAAGAAACCATCTATATGCTATATGCGCTATATGCTACCACACATTATATACCTAAAGATACCTTCATATTGAAAGTAAGTAGAAGGAGAAACATCTATCATTCAAAGAAATATCTGAAGAAAGCCAAAGTAACAATAATTATATCAGACAAACTAGATAATAAAACAAAGACTATAAAAAGAGAACAAGAATGGCACCATATAATCATAAAATAGACAGTCCAACAAAAAATATAATAACTGTAAATATTAATGCACCCAACCAGGAAGTAGTCAAATATATAAAACATTTAATGACAAATATAAAGGAAGTAATTAAAAATAATACCATAAAAGTAGAGGATTTTAACGCCCCATTTAAATCAATGGACAAACTATCCAAACAGAAACAAAGGCCTTTTTTTTAAATATTTAACACTTATTTAATTTTGAGAGCAAGAAAGAGGGCACGTGAGAGCGCAAATAGGTGGGGGGGAGAGCAGAGAGAGAGAGGGAGACACAGAATCTGAAGTAGACTCCAGGCTCTGAGCTGTCAGCACAGAGCCCAGTGTGGGGCTTGAACTCACAACCGTGAGTTCATGACCTGAGCCCAAGTCAGACGCTTTACTGACTGAGCCATCCAGGCGCCCAGAAACAAAGGCTTTGAATGATGCCAGATGGACTTAACACAGATATATTCAAAATATTCCATTATAAAACAGCAGAATACACATTCTTTTAAAGTGCACATTCTTCAGAATAAATCATGTAATAGGTAACAAAACAGGCTTGAACAAATACAAAAAGATTGAAGTCATACTATGCACCTTTTCTGACAAGAACGCCATGAAACTAGAAGTAAATCACAAAAAAATGTCTGGAAATACCACAATTACATGGACCAACCAGGAAATCAAAGAAGTTAAAAATTACAGGGAAACAAATGAAAATGAAACACAGCAGTTCAATAACTTTGTGATACAGCAAAAGAGGTCTTAAGAGGCAAGTATTCTATAATACAGGCCTTTCTCAAGAATCAAGAAAAATCTCAAATAAACAATCTGACCTTACACCTAAAGGAGATAAATTACACCTAAAGGCATTCAAATTAGCAGGGAAGAAATCAAATATTCTCTATTAGCAGATGACATGACTAATAATTCAGTAAAAAACAAATGCTGGTGAGAATGTGGGAAAAGAGGAACCCTTTTGCACTGTTGTTGGGAATGCAAACTGGTGCAGCTACTCTTGAAAACAGTATAGGGGTTTCTCAAAAAACTAAAAATAGAGCTACCCTATAACCCAATGATTTCACTACGAGGGATTTATCCAAAGGATAAAAAAAAATGCTGATTTGAAGGGGCACATGCACAGCAGTGTTTTTGGCAGTGCTATCAACAATAGCCAAATTTGGAAAAAGCCCAAATGTTCATCAACTGATGAATGGGTAAAGAAAACGTGGTATATATACAATGGAATATCACTCAGAGATTTAAAAAAATTAATTTTGCCGTTTGTAACAATGTGGATGGAACTAGAGGGTATTATTCTAAGTGAAATAAGTCAGTCAGATGAAGACAAATATATGGTTTCACTCCTATGTGGAATTTGAGAAACACAATAGATAAACATATGGGAAAGAGGAAAATAAGATAAAAACACAGAAGGAGGCAAAGCGTAATAGACTCTTAAATACAGAGAACAATTTGAGGGTTGCTGGAGTAGAGGTGGTTGGGGGAATGGGTTAAATCAGTGATGAGAATCAAGGAGAACACTTGTTGGGATGAGCACTGGGTGTTATATGTAAGTGAAGAATCACTAGATTCTACTCCTGAAGCCAATCTATGTTAACTAACTTGAATATAATTTAATTAATTAATAAAAGAAACCTGAAAGACTACACCAAATATCATGTAGAACTGATTTAAAAATTCAGTACAGTCACATGACACAGGTCAATATGCAGAAGTCTATTGTATTTCTATATACTAATTATAAAGCATCAAAAAATAGAAATTAAGAAAACCATCTGGTTTACAATTGCATCAAAGATCGTAAGACACCCAGGAATAAACCTAACCAAAGAGGTAACAGACCTGTTCTCTGAAAACTATGAAACACTGATGTAAGTAATTAAAGATGACACAAATAAATGGAAACACATTCCATTTTCATGGATTGGAAGAACAAATCTTGTGGACATGAGTATACTACACAAAACAATCTGAATATTTAATGCAATCCCTATAAAAATACTAACATTTTTCACAGAGGGAGAACAAATAATTCTAAAATTTGTATGCAACAATGAAAGACCCCACCCAAAGTAAGCAAAGCAAACTTGAAAAAGAAAAGCAAAACTGAAGGCATCATAATTCCAGACTTCAAGTTATATTCCAAAGCTATCGTTATCAAAACATAGTACTGGTGCAAAAGTAGATAGATAAATCAAAGGAACAGAATAGAATTCCCAGAAATGAACCCACAACTACATAGTCAACTAAACTTTGACAAAGTAGGAAAGAATATCCAATAGGAAAACGACAATTTTTTCAACAAATGGTGTTGGGAAACCAAACAGCAACATGCAAGTGAATGAAACTGGATCATTTTCTTACACCATACACAATAATAATTTCAAAATGGAGTAAATATATAATTATGAGACTTGAAACCATAAAAATCCTAGAAAAAAATCAGTCAGTAATCTCTTGAACATGGGCCATAGCAACTTCTTTCTAGATATGTTTCCTAAGGCAAGAGAAACCAAAGCAAAACTAAACAATTGGGACTTCATCAAATTAAAAAGTTTCTGCACAGTGAAGGAAAAAAATCTATAAAACTAAAAGGCAACCTATGCAATGGGCAAGAATATTTGGAACTGACATATCTGAACAGGGGTTAACATCCAAAATCTGTAAAGAGCTTATAAAATTCAACACACCAAAACCGAATAATTCAGTTAAGAAATGGGCAGAAGATATGAGAAGACATTTTTTTCCAGTGAAGGCACAGATGACTAATAGACACATGATAAGATGCTCATCATTGGGGAAATAAAAATTAAATCCACAGTGAAATATCACCTCACATCTCTCAGAATGGCTAAAATTAATAGCACAGGAAAAAACAGATGTTGGCAAGGATGTGGAGAAAGGGGAACCCTCTTCCATTGTTGGTGGGAATGTAAACTGGTGCATCTATTCCTGAAACATTATGGAGGTTCCTCAAGAAGTTAAAAATAGAACTATTATATGACCCAGCAATGGCTATTTACCCAAAGAATACAAAAATAATAATTCAAAAGGATACATGCACTACAATGTTTATCACAGCATTTTCTATAATGGTCAAATTATGGGGGAAAAAAACCCTTCCCATCATGCCATCATGTGATAAGTAAGGAAGATGTGGCACACGCATGCACACGTGTGTGTGTGTGTGTGTTATTACTCAGCCATAAAAAAGAATGAATTTTTGCCATTAACAAGGATGGAGTTAAAGAGTATTGTGCTAAGTGCAATAAGTCAGTAAGAGAAACACAAATACCATATGATTTCACCCATATGTGGAATTAGAGAAAAAGGACAGATGAATATAGGGGGGAACAAGAGAGACAAAACATAAAGCAAACTCTTTACTATAGGGAACAAACTGAGGATTGCTGGAGGGGAAGTGCTCGAGGGACAGGTTAAATGGGCGATGGGTACTAAGGAGTGCACTTGTATTGAGTACAGGGTATAAAATTGAGCGTATAAGTGATGAATCACTAAATTCTACATCTGAAACTAATATGGCACTGTACTTTTTAAACTGGAATTAAAATAAAAATTAAAAAAAAATAAAATTGTACTCCTCACATCTTAGGGTTTTGGAGAAATACTCTTATGTTGTTTCTTAGATGAAGACAGGTAATATCACCTTTCTCCCTAGATTGTTTCAAACATAGCAGCTCTGATTTTCCGTATTTTATATGTTATACTTCCACTAAAAGTTTTATTTGATATACTCTTTCCCTTTTTTAAAAGTTTACTTATTTTGAGAGACAGAGAGGGAGAGAGAGAGCACTAGTGGGGGAGAAACAGAGCGAAAGGGAGAGAGAGAATTCCAAGCAGGCTCCATGCAAAGAGCACAGAGCCTGACAAGGGATTCAATCTCACAAACCATGAGATCATGACCTGTGCCAAAATCAAGAGTCAGATGCTTAACCAACTGAGCCACCCAGGCACCCCTACTCTTTCATTTTTAATGGAAACACGGTATTCCTTTGCATGAGGTTGGGGAAGGTGATCAGAGACTCTATTATAAGAAATGGTTCCTGGGCTAGAAAGAGTTTGAAAATGACTATTCCAACACACTTATGATACAAATGAAGAAACTGAGTATTGTTTATGGGATAGGTCTGGTCTGAGGTTCCATAGAGCTTCAGTGGCAGAAATAAGATTAGAATGGGTCTCTGCTCAAAATTCTGCAAGGGCTCATTTCCCACTCCGAATAAAATTCAAAATCCCATCATATAGGATTTATCATATGCTTTTTTCTGGCATTACTTCTCTGACTTATTCTTCTGCTATTCTCTCCATCACTCTTGCCACTCCAACCACATTGGTCCACTTGCTGTTTCTTTTACATAAAAGGCATGCTCTTGATTTACCTGGAAAGCTCTTTCTGACTGAATTGCTCTTCTCCTAGACAGCTTTATAGCTAACTGCTTCTTTTTCTTCAAATATTTGTTAAAATGAAATTTACTAAGAGCAAACTGTATTTAATACTGTAAACTGTGTCCATATCTAGCACTGCTGATGGCCTTTACCTTGTTGAAACATTTCCTTTCCCCCATAATTTATCTCCTTCAAGTGTAAAATGTATTTTATCTATTTATTAGCTTTACTGCTATTGTTTTTCTTCTTCAATGGCTTGTAGGCTCCAAAAGGTAGATATTTGTGTATTTTGTTCTCTTCCATGTCCCAAGCATCTAGAACATTGCTTGACACATAATAGGTGCTCAATAAATGAAGATATGTTCATTTCATCTAAGTTAACTCCTAGAGTATCCACCTAGCCTGCGTTTCTGTCTCCCCTGCTTAATGTATCCTCACTACTTGGCACTTACTCTAGGATTTGAACACTGCAGAACACTTAGTATTTAGCTACTGGTCATGAAGTCCTCTTGTCATTTGGGCTTTAGTAATTGTGGTCATATCATATGGATTTAATGCAAGGTTGTAAAACAATTAAAATGACCTGAATATGAAGATAGTCATGACTTTCCTGTCTAAAATCAATCAAAAAAGCTCCCTTCTTTTCTGTAGCAGGCAAATGAGAGAGCCTTGACTAAACAAATAGGCAGAAGTAATTGATATCCCTCTTCAAAGTTACCTTTCACCCAAAAAGTAGCCATTAAAGGTAAATAATGCATTGAAACCCATGTATTAATTCTGTAGACTCTAAAATTTAATCAAGAAAGAAACCCAAAGTTCTGATGCTNTCCCTCTCTCTCTGACCCTCCCCTGCTCACACTGTCTCTCTCTCTCTCTCCTAGAAATAAATAAAAACATTTAAAAAATTAAAAAAAAACATAAAGTGAAAGACTGGCTCCATTCTCTTCATTCCTCAATCTGGGTTTGGACTATATTAGGTCTGACAAATTAAATGTATATCTAGGAATGGAGGAAGTAAGATAGCAGTGTAGTAGGAAGACAGGAGACTTTCTTCATTTCTTAAACACAGATAGATAAATATCAAACTAGTCTGAAGACCCAAGATATTGATCTGAGCATTGAATGAACAAACTGCACAACTAGTGGGAGACAAAAAGCCACCACAAGTAAGGCAGGAAGTGCAGAAATGTGGTTTGGGGGAGAAATGGATCCTGGGTGCTCTGGAGGGTAGGGATTCTGGTCAGAGAAAGTCAAGAGAAAAAGTGAAACATAGAGGGATGTGCATTAAAGAGACCACTTTCCCGAAGCCATTGGCTGGGAAAATGAAAGGGACTGATTTTGTGAATTTAGGCAACCAACTGGGCTCAAAGAGATCTAAGGGCTTGGCTGGGATAGAGTCCTGAAGGCACTGTCCTACTCTTGGAGAGAAGTCAGGCAAGCAACCTCAGGGAAGATGGCACATTCTGAGGAGTACAAGGTGCACAGGGAGAGACTATTCACTCTTCTTGCATCTGTGAGAGGTGGCTTTCAGAGACGCATCTTGGAAAACAAAGGAATCAGTGGGTACCTTTTCCTTCTGCCACTCCTCAACATAAGCACAGAGACATCTGCTGAGGGCGGCTAATCTGGACACCGGCTCATTAACCTGCTTCGAACCAAAACTCGTGCCCCTGTGCTTTGGCACTACTGCCCTTCTAGGTCAAACCTGCATAAGTCCCAGCATGGTGAGACACTCCCCCGGAAGGCCAGTGCAGATCACCAACAAACCAGGTCTCTAAGTTCAAAGTTTTAAAAGTGAGCAGGCTTGGCTGTGAAAGGGCACTGCACTGCTCCAGGCAGGAAAGCAACTTGGAGACAGCACAAAAATAGCAATCTGAGGAATGTCTAGTATACATGAGGGGAAATTATTCACTCTTCTGGGAGGGCTTCCCTGAGAGTAACCATGGACTCTCCCCTCTGGGGACAAAGGAGCTGGCTGGTACCAATTGACTCCCCTGCTCCTCAGCATAAACTAAATTCATTAAACATCACAGTGCCAACGCTGACTGTTTAACCTATTTACAAATTCAAACCCACTGAGTTCTGCTGGTACTACTACTCTCAGGAAAGTGGGCCTAAGAACAAGTGCAGTGAGCTCCTCCTACAGAACACTGGCATAAACACCTGCACACACAACATCTACTGACCATAAGTTCGACGAAGATTCAGTTTTAGTTGAAATAGCATCAGATCGCTTTTGGGGCAAGATAGCAGAGAAGTAGGGAACTCTGTACATTGCACTCACCCCCATATCTTGCACGGAGAAGACCTGAGCCATAGGAACCCTTACAGAATCCAAGAGTTTGGGAGGAAAAGGACACAGTGGACACAGTCCACTGAGAAAACCTTCTAACGTGAGTGTGAACTATGGAAGATAAAATCGGACCGGGACCAGAGACACAGAGGGACCGGGGCAATCCCCCTCTGCAGGGAGTTAGAGGGAAAGGAGAGAGGAAGAAACTGCTCAAGACAAGGTCCCTGTCGCTGAGGAACAGAAAAACCTCCCCTCAGGACACAGAGGGACCCGGTCTTCTGCTCTCCAGCTGACCCTAGGAGGGATGCACTCGTCCCAGGCAATCCCCAGGAAACAACTCCCTGTGCCCCAAATCGACCTGGAGGGGTGGCTCAGCGACCGCGCCTTTGTGCTTCTGGCTCCGCTGGATACCTAGAGGGGAGGCAAAGGGCTTAAAACTGGGAGTTTTGCCAGCGAGTTCCTGTTTTGGGTGACGAGACACAGAGGGACCCGGTTTCCTCTTCTCCAGCTGACCCTAAGCAGGACGCACTGGCCCCAGGCAACCCCCAGATGAAATTACTCCTCACTCGCCCACCCAACCTGGAGGAGAGAGGAGCAGCGGCTTCTCCCTCAATCCCCAGTGGGAAGACAAGAGGACTGGAACTGCCCTGAGGAGCTCGCCTGCAAGTTTGTGTATCCAGCAATTTCAGTGGGGCGCGCGGACTGGGATCTGGAAACGAGGCCTGGTCTGGGATATAGAGCGTGACCCACGTTGGCTGCGCCCCCAGCACAGGGAGTTTTCACACCCAAAAACGTGAGTTGCAGCGCCTGGTTCAAGAAAGGACTGGAGCGCCTCCACTCTTCTCCCCACAACCGCCAAGGCAGAACTCCCACAGGACACACTGGAGNGGCTTCTTATCGCTTCAGCCTGTTCATTTCATTTCCAATTTTGTCTCAGCCCTGCCCCGTCATCTCTCTCTTTCTCTATGCTCTTGAACCAGCACTGCATAACCCGGCTATTTAATTGTAGCTGGGAAGTCTGGTTATATGCTTTAAACTGTTCTTTGTCTATTGGGTTTCTTCTTTTTCCTTTTTCCTTCTTTTTTACTTTTTTATGTATTTTATTTTTTATTATTTGCCGTCCCTCCTCCCTCTTTTCTCTTTACTTTTTCATTTCCCCTTTTGTTTTGCGTGTTTATTGGATATGTCTGTGCGTTTGTGTGCCTTTGTTCCCTGTGTGTTTGTCTGTTTTTTTTCACCAGGGCTACGTCAAGAAACAAGACAAAGAACACATGGTGGAGAGTCCCAAACATCACTACGAGAAGGAAAATAAAATAACCAAGGTCTCAACAAGAGAGACCAAGAGATACCATTCAGAGAACACTTAATGAAAATATAGGCCCTGGACAGTCAAAGAGCCTTCTTGNTAAAGAGCAAAAGAAAATCATGAAATGAAAAGGATCTCCGCCAAAGAAATTCCAGGAAGAATTGACAGTTAAAGAACTGCTCAAAACAGATATAAGCAGAGTAACTGAGCAAGATTTTAGAACAATAATCATAAAATTAATCAATGGGCTTGAAAAAAGCATGGAGGACATCAAAGAAACTATGGCTACAAACACCATAGAGCTTAAAAATAGTTATGATGAATTAAAAAATATGATAAATGAGATACATAATAAAGATGAGGCGTCCAATGCAAGGATTTAAGAGGCAGAAAGAAAAAGTGATTTAGAAGACACAATTATACAAAAAGAAGAAACTGAGAAAAAAAGAGATAAACCGATCCAGGAACATGAAAGAAGAGTTTGAGAGCTCAGCGATACAATCAAACGGAACAATATCCGTATCATAGGAATCCCAGAAGAGGAAGAGAGAGGGAAAGGTGCTGACGGAGTCCTGGAACAAATTTTAGCAGAGAACTACCCCAACATGGAGAGAGAAGTAGACGCTGAAATTCAAGAGGCACAAAGAGGAGGGAGGGGCAAGATGGCAGAGAAGTAAGGAGCTCCGTACTTGCACTCGCGCCCATACATCACACAGAAAAGATCTGAAGCCNAGGGGGGAGATGTGCATGGATGAGGGCACTTGTGGGGATGAGCACTGGGTGTTATATGGAAACCAACTTGACAATAAACTATTTGTAAATTAAAAAAAAGAAAAGAAAAAAAACAGATGAACAGAGGGTATAAATAAAAGAGAGAAGCAAACTAGAAAACAGTCTTAACCAGGTACAACACACTGAGAGTTACTGGAGGGAAGGTGGGTGAGGGATGGGTTAAATATGTGATGGGTATAAGAGAGGGCACTTGCTATGTTGAGCACAGATGACTCTAAATTCTACACGTGAAACTAATATTACACTGTATGTTAGCTAGCTGGAATTTCAAGCAAAACTTGAAAAGAAATTTGAGTCCCT
>NW_027532192.1:57825-59752 GCF_008692635.1 Crocuta crocuta
GAAACTGTGGTCTCCAGGAGCCACAGAAACAGAGCCTGCCACAGTGAATATCAATAAATGGCTATCAAATGCATAAAATCAAAATAATAGTAACTAACCTTTATTTAACACTTTCTATGTACTAGGCTAAAGCTGTAAATCTCATCTGAGAGTCTTGGAGAACAAGGTCCTGTCTAATTCATCTTTAAGACTTTGAGGTTGTCATCATGGTTACACAACAAGTAACTAACAGAGTCAAGATTCAAACTAGGATGGTTGGCTCCAAAATCCATAGTCTTAAATGACTACACTCATGCAATAGTTCACAAAGGGCTGCTACTCAGTAGGTGACTCATAAATACATGCAGAACTAAACAGAATTGTCTTGGTAAGTAGGGTAAGCTATTTCGTGCCCTGGCCATGTTAGGACCTCATTAGGCGAGGCAATGGTTTTGTGTCACCTCAATAAAAGCAGAAGCCAGGGGCACCTGGGTGGCTCAGTTGGTTGAACATCCAACTTCGACTCAGATGATGACCTTGCAGTCCGGGAGTTCGAGCCCAACATGGGACCTGCTGCTATCAGTGAAGAGCTGCTTTGGATCCTCTGTCCATCTCTCTCTGCCCCTTACCTGCTTGTCATCTCTATCAAAAATAAACAAAAAGCATTTAAAAAGTAAATAAATAAAAAATGATGCCATAAGCATAGAAGAAATGAGTTTAAGTTTAGGTTTGGAGTACACTAGCGTTTTTAAAAAAATAGTTTATTGTCAAGTTGGTTTCCATGTAATACCCAGTGCTCATCCCAACAAGTGCCTTCCTTCATGCCCATTACTCCACTTCTCCTCCCTCCCAATCCCATCAGCCCTCAGTTTGTTATTCTTAATCTAATGTTTAATGCTTCTTTTCCCTCAATCTTTTCTTTATTTTCATTATCATTGTTTCATTTTTGTCTTGCAGTTTATTTTATTTCTCCTCTAATCCTTCCTCAGTATCTCTTATATAGTCATAATTCTTCCACATATAACACTTTTTAACAGCTCTAAAAATATTAACCTCTTTTTAATTATAATAATTATAATAAAAAACACAAAACATAAAATGTACTATCTTAATCATTATTAAGTGTACAGTTCAGTAGCATTAAGTATATTTACATTGTTTTCTGCAACAATCAGTCTTAAGAACTTTTTCATCTTGCAAAACTGAAACTCTGTACCCATTCAAAACCAAGTCCTTCCTTTTTTTTTTTTTACAAATAGTTTATTGTCAAGTTGGTTTCCATATAACACCCAGTGCTCATCCCCACAAGTGCCCTCCTCCATGCCCATCTCCCCCATCCCCCCCACACTGGAGGAGAAGAAGGGGGGAAATAGTGGGGGAGGGGGAGACAGGCAAATCATGAGAGACTCTTGAATGCTGGAGTGCACTAGCTTTTTAAGTCTTAGATAAGAATGTACCTTCTCTAAGTTTCCATTTTGCTCATTTATCTAGTAGAGTGAATAATTAAAAACTCACAGGGTGGTGGTGCACACAGTGAAATGGCAATAGTGAAAGTCTCTAGCACTGTGCTTGACAGATGAGGAGCCTAGTACAGAACAGTGGGTTTTATTTTGCTTCTCTGATTAGAAAGGTAAGTCTCGGAGAAAGTGAGAGGAAGCTTGCATAAATGGAGAGGGGACAATGGGTTAGGGCAAAAGAAGAAAGCTAGGGGAAATGGGTTTGGTTCTGGTTGGGTGGGTATAGAGAAATGAAGTGGAAGTATAGCTTCCAATATTGCACCCCCTGTTTTGCTCAGACTCAGAGTATTTCAAACAGCTCACTAGCTTTTCTTAAAACTTTTTGTTCCATGGATTATTCAAGTAGCCAAATGATACAAAAGCCACAACTTTCTTTCCTTCTTGTTTGAAATATATGTGTTAGCATCAAATAAAACCAGAGATTCCATAAA
>NW_027532192.1:60042-60690 GCF_008692635.1 Crocuta crocuta
ATAAATTTTTATCTGGAAAGGTTGCAAGAAACCAAAGCTCTGCCCTTTGGGGAGGAAGGTTTGGTGCCAGATTAAATTTTACTCACCAGTACAATGCCGGGCACATAACAAGGTCTCAATCATTATTTGTTAAATAAACCAAAGTATTACTTGTAATTTTTCCAGAAAGGACAACTTGCGAAAGCAAAGATTATTTTCCAACTATTTTGGCTAGTGCTACAAAGCTAAAGCTACCATCCTTGCTTTCTAGAAGCCATCAAAAGAAGGCAGATAGATTGCCAAAGGACAAACAGACACATGGATAAGCAATGAGTAAATGCACATATTAAAAACTCTCTGCAAGGCAAGGAATCAGTTTCTATGTTTTTTAGTCTTTACTTTGTCTCTCTTTGGTCACTTAGTACAGATAGCCTGGAATTTTATAATCCACATTCCTGACAGCATTTTCTACAAGTTCACTTACACAGAGAAGTACAAATTAGTTTACTGAAAATGCAGCCATTAGATTCACAGGATCACAGAACATAAGGCCTGTAAGGGCCTTTTACTTCAATTCCTTCATTATACTTAACAAGGACACTGAGACAAAGACAGAAGGTCACAGAGTCAGAAACTAAGCTGGGACTCAAACCTAGGTCTTCCAGAAAC
>NW_027532192.1:60831-71690 GCF_008692635.1 Crocuta crocuta
CACAAACCTGTGTTTTTCAATGAACAATGCTGTTTCTTGTCTATCTCACTGCCCATTGATATGTAAGCCACTGGTATAGGGAGTATTTAATCCCCATCCAAGAATTAAGGCAGAACCACAGCATATCTCTGTGGTTCTGTCTTAATATGCTATTAATTTATTAACGAGGTTTGTTAATTGAGGATATTCAACTGCTATCTTGACAATATCCTATATAAACAGAATTCTTTCTCATTTATATGAGTTCTATATATGCACTCTCTAATATCATACTCACTAACCACGTGTGGCTTTTGTGGCCACGTGAAATGTCTAGTAGAACTTTCAATGTATTTTATACCTGCAGTATCCAATATGGTAAGTCAATAGCAGTAAGTGGCTTCAGAGCATTTGAAATATGACTAGTGTGACTGAGGCACTAAACTTTAAATTATATTTAATTTCTGTTTATTTAAATGTAAACAGCCACATGTGGATACCACATACCATATTGAGAAGCACAGCTATAAAATGGAAATAAGTGCCCCCGCCTTGTCTTGCTTCCATGACTGTCCATTTAAAAATGTATAAAGAGCTTCAGGATCAGACAGACTTGAGTTCAAACCTTGACTGTATTACTCACTATCTGTTTGCCCTTCATTCAGTCCATTTATAACTTGAAAACTTTGTTTCTTCTTCTGTAAAATGACAGTAGTCCCTAACCTAACATATATTTGAGACAGAAACATAAGAGCTTGTCCAGCATAGGATCTTTTGTGGGATTGTGCTCAGGAGCTATGAATTATGCTTTTTTAAAAAAGTTTTTGCTATCAAGGACACCAGTGATCTGGGGAAGGGAGTACTGGTAGCTGCAAGAGTAGCCTTTAAAAGTAAACACTATCTAGGGAACAAAAGGGCACATGGTTACAGGTGGGGTGGAGACAAAGGATCATAAATGGAGAACCATCTATCAAAGCAAGATTCCAGGCAGGTCTGCATCACAGAAAGGCCTCCCAGCAAAGGGCTGCCAAAGACTGAGGGAAGTGAAGAACCTAAGACTAAGAGTCCAGAGTCCTGAGTTATAGACTTCACTCTGAGCATCATCATCTATAAAATGTGGTGGGAGTAAGTGGTGGTAGTAGAAGGTAGTGATCAAACTGTGAAATCTTTAAAGTTTATCTAGCCTTCTAACTAACCTAATAAATTGCACCAAAGATAAAAAGTTCCCTTGACCCTTAGGGTTCAGCCTTACCAACAGGGNATATGAATGAAATCATATATTTGTCTTTCTCTGACTGACTAATTTCGCTTAGCATGACACCCTCTAGTTCCATCCACGTAGTTGCAAGTGGTAAGATTTCATTCTTTTAGATTGCCGAATAATACTCCATTGTATGTATGGGTGTATATACCACATATACCATATATATATATATGATATATATTGTTTATTTGTTTTATCCTCATGAAGCTCTTCTCCCAATTTCTTTTTAATCAATTACACCTTACTTTTTAGGCCCACCTTAAAAGACACTTCCTTCATGAATCCTTGCCTGATCCATTAGGCAAAATTGATAATCTCTCTATTATTATTTTTTGTGAAACCTCTCTTTTATTATTTTTTTAAATTTACATCCATGTTAGCATATAGTGCTATAATGATTTCAAGAGTAGATTCTTTAATGCCCCTTACCCATTTAGCCCATCCCCCCTCCTGCAACCCTCCAGTAACCCTCTGCTTGTTCTCCATATTTAAGTCATTTGTCTTTTTGTTCCCTTCCCTGATTTTATATTATTCTTGCTCCCCTTCCCTTATGTTCATCTGTTTTGTATCTTTTTTAAAAAATATTTTTATTTATTTCTAGGAGAGAGAGGCAGCGTGAGCAGGGGAGGGTCAGAGAGAGAGGGAGATACAGACTCTGAAACAGGCTCCAGGCTCCGAGCTGGCAATCAGCACAAAGCCCGATGCGGGGCTCGAACCCACCAACCGCGAGATCATGACTTAAGCGAAAGTCGGACGCTTAACTGACTAAGCCACCCAGGCGCCCCTCATCTGTTTTGTATCTTAAAGTCCTCATATGAGGCTTGAGATTCAGACATATTTGGATTCTGGCTGTCTTTGGAAAAACTAATTCATTCTTTTGAGTATCATTTTCTCCTACCATAGAATGGAGGTAATAATTTGTTGCTTAAAGCAATATTACAAAATTTAATGAGGTAATGCACAGCATAAGCATTCAGAAGTCAGTAGACATATAACTTATATACATGTATGGTTTTTCTGCTTATCTTTTCTCCAAGAGGTAGGCAAAAGTGAAGATACACATCCATAACATTCTACTCTTTTGCTGCTTCTCACTTCTGAAACAGAGACAAGGCCAGTGGACATCCAACACTTAAGAAGGAAGCACAGCAAGTCAGAGAACATGTCTCCTTCAAAGCAGTAAATAGCGATGGGCAAACTAAAGCCTGTGAGCCAAGTTTGTAAGTTAAGAATGGCTGTTAAATCTTTTAAAAAGAAGAAGGAGGTGGAGAAACAAAAGGAGAATAAGGAGAATAAACCACTGTTGCATCTAAACTTTATAATATTTCCCATTTGACACTTCATAGAAAAAATTGCCCTAGGGTGTCACTGACCTACAGGAATAGCCATGGCCACTTTTGCCCAAGACAGAGAAAAGCAGTGTAGTAGTAGAATGAGACTCTAGAATTAAAATGCTTGGATTCTTGCTTTACATCAGTTACATTTGCTCTGCAGCCCAGAGTCGTTGCCAGGATAAGATGAGTGCATCTGGCACTCAGTGTAGGTGTAGCTTTCCTTCTGCTCTTATGTGTTTACATAAATGGATAAATGTTTATAAATCTTGGGTTCATAACTCTGAGGATGCCTAGTTTTACTCTCCTTTTTTTCAATCCTGTATCTTCAATTGGGCTATTCAGTGCTATGTCATCTTTTACCAGTGGAACAAACCATTAGGTCCCCCAGTGAGAACTCAATACATACTTTCTTACTGCTTTAACTTAAAGTAAAGGAAAACCAGAAACATCTCCAGAAAGAAGTTTTCTTTCTGTTTAGGCACCTTTCCCTTGGTTATATTTGTGAGACTACAAAATGGCTTGAATATCCTAAAAAATATCATAATTTTTGGCTTTAGTTATATGCTATCCTTACTTTCTCTTGATTCCCAGACAACTGTGTAACACAAGCAATAGTCTCCCTGATTCAAATGTTGACCCTCAAACTCTGAGACGTTATACCACAGTAACTGATTCAAGCACAATCCTGTATCTGTCCCCATTTCTTATTTATATTGTCCCTCAATAACTAGTTAGGATAGGAAGGTCTTCTTGGGGAATGAAGGCTGAGGGAGGAGAAACAATAGGCCCAAAGTTCTATTACCTTCATTCTAAGGGTTTATTTGAATTGGGTAATTTGAGGATGTCAGAGCAAGAAGGGGATAGCCTTCTGGATACAGAGGATGAGGAGAACTTAAATCATTATAAAGAATATAAGCGATCTCCAGGTGGCTCACTAGGTTGAGCATCTGACTCTTGACTTCAGCTCAGGTCATGATCTCATGGATTGTGGGTTCAAGCCCCATGTCAGGCTTTACACTGACAGTGTGGAGCCTGCTTGGGGTTCTCTCTCTACCTCTAACTTCCCCCTCCCTCTTTATGAATTCTCTCTCTCTCTCTTTCAAAATAAATAAAATAAAAAGGTTAAAGAAAAAAGTTTATTAAGAAAGAATNGATTTGCTTTCTTTGAAAAGCAGTGTTGAGCCTTAAAATTTGAAAATGGATGTGAAAAGTGAATGAATTGTAAGATGTAAAAGGCTATATTAATGTTAGGATCTTACTCGTATATTCAGGGGAATGGTTTGGCTTTGGGTTATGCAATAAATCTCTACTATATATATACCTGATTCCCCCACCTCCCTATATGTGAGCCTAGCACTGTTAATAGTGTCTCCACAGAAGACTCCATAAATAATAACTTTGGAGTGTTGGGTGAGAGAGGAAATAAGGTGAAGGTGACCTGAGCAAGTAGCATAGGCACCTTTTCCAAAGGAAGAACATTAGCCCAGCAAACAGATTCCTGTGTTCTCCTTATTTCCCTGCTATGGAATTCTGCCTCTCATAATGAACCTGGGCAGAAGGATTGCTGACTAGGTGAAAGAACAGGATAACAAACAACTCAGCAAGAGAAGGAAGCTTCCACACCATAGCTGATAATCCATGGCTATCACTGAAGTCAGTTTGGCAAGCACCCTTAAAGAGTCACCTGTGGTCAGACTCTGGGTCACGTTCCAGAATTGAAGGTGAGTTGGTCCTATCCTCAGAGCACTTCTAGTCTTGTGAGCATGCCTTCTAGGTTCACCTGCAACTTTAATACAGCACAGGGTATCTAAATGTAGTGAAGACAGTGTAAGGGGACTGGAGATAGAGAAACCTATAGGCACAACTGCCCCTCCTCATTCCAGGGCCTATTCTGACTAAGACCCACCTAGATTGAGGGACCTATTCCCGTCATCAGGCCTGGAAGCCATGATTGTAATAATAATGATATAATGACAATAATAATAGTAACAACTAACGATAATAATAATAAAACAACTTTGTGCCAGTCACTGGATCAAGTATTTTTCATATATTAACTTATTTAAACTTCTCCATCAATTATGTGTAAAAGAATTGCATGTTATGTGTGTTATTACCCTAATTTTTCAAATAAAGAAACTAGAACATAAAGTGATCCTCAAGAGCCTGCAAGGGAATTAAATCATCTTTATTTTATAAACATTAAGCACTCTGTGCTAATGCTGAAATATAGAAGACCATGGAAATACATGATGTCAGCTATGTGGGAGAGTAGAAAAGTAAATAGACAAGCAGTCAGCAGTTACATTTATTGTGCCTATCATATTCCAGGCACTACGCTAAGCACTAAGATTAGACAGTAGCCAAGTCAGAGTGTTGCAGCACAGAGTGACAAGTGTCATGTAGAGGTAAGTACGGAGGCTATGAGATCTTAGCCTGGGAAGTGGCAGGATGTGGCACATAAGACTTCCTGGAGAAGGTGATCTTTGGGCAATTGCTGTCCTTCAGATATTTACAAGCCCTGCCCAGACTCCCCTTTCCTAACTAAACAACCAGAACCCTCACCTCCATCTCTTTGGCCTCAGGAAACTCACAGCTAATTTTCATTTTCCTAAGGATAGATCAAGTTTTAGGGGCCTTTTGTGCACATGCAGTTCTGGGCATTCAGTGCCAGGAACCTCTCTCTCAATTTCCCTCTCCCCGGCAATAGGTGCAATCCATCTATCTGATTTGCCTTAAAAACATCCTACAAGATGCCTAAATAAAAAGGAAAGACTAGCATCTCACTGCAGTGCCTGGCTAATTATCTCCATGGGGAGTACCTTCAGACAGCTCTTGTCCAGAAGTTTGGTCTGCAGTGTTTTTCTATCCTTTCATACATTCACATTTATTACAAGGGAATAAGCAGTGTCTGAGAGCCTATCTGCTCAGCACAGCAATGAGATTTTTAAGATATATATATTCATGACAGTTTTAAAAAATACTCTAACTCTTTGTAAGAATGTGTGTCTGAGTATATGTACATGGGTTTATGTATGTGTGGGTGGGGATTTTGTACACTACTATATTCAGGAAACTGTGTTTATAAGCGTTTCTCTGTGTGTTTGTACACACACGTGTGTGTGTGTTCGTGTGTGTGTGTGTGCGAACATGGGCTGATTTAGGTATCTGCAAGACTTTCTGCAAATTTACTGAAGGGCTAAGCTCCATAAAATTGTGTTTCCTTTGTCTCATGGAGAAAAAGTCATGAGTGATTGTTGTTAACTAACATAATTGTCTCCACAGATATTATTCTCTGACAAGAGGAATGATGATGATGTTGATGATAGTAATAATAATAATAATAACACTTCATATAGTTGAACCTAATGCTCTGGCAAACTCTTTACATATGTCACCTCATTTCATTCTCAGAACAATCTTGTAATGGAGACATTATATTACCTTCTTTTCATAGATGGGAAAACTGAGGAAGGGACATTAAGTAATTTGTTCAAAGTTGTACAGCACAGAAGTAGCAGAACTAGGATTCCAGTGAGATTCTGACATCTGGGAACCCATTCATAATCATTACACTCTTTTAGTTTAAAACAAAGCCACTGTTCAATTTGAGTGTAGCTAGAGCATGTTATTGAAGAAGTAAAAGACCAGAATGTGCAAGTTATAATTAATATGGAAGGAATTGGGAGTCACTGATATTTCTTGAGCAGCAATATAGAAAGTGGTGCTTTTGGAAGATGGATTTCTATATAAATGAGGCAGAAACTTTGGACCAAAAATCTGTGTTTACTTTCGTGGATTATGCGATCCAGCAAAGATAATGGGAAGCAAGTCAGGCTTGCTTGGGGCTCATGACCTTTCTTGAAGGTCATGGTAGCCAGTCTTGGAAAAGTGCTGATATGGGAGGAGGACAAAGGGTTACAACTTTTAGGAAAATCCCAGATGAACTTGATGAAGTTGCCTGGAGGCTGACTGGTAAATTCGTTATCCTTTAGAAGCTTCAAGGGGAAGTTTTCCCTATTTTATTTATATTTCATACCTTATTTCCCTACTTTATTTAAGTATGTTTAGGTCTCATCATAGCTCTGCTTATTAGATGTGTTATTTAACTTCTCTCAGTTTCTGGAAGCTAGTGTTCCTTTTAAGTTCTCTAGTCTGAAGCCCCTCCCCATACATACACAAAGCTCATGGCTAAGAGATCAAAAGAAGTATAGAGGGATAGGGTGTCATTTAGTCTTTTTAATAACAAGTTATTCTGTATCATTGTAACAAGTCATAAACACAGAGCCATATACCAAAAAAGTTAATTTCCCCCAAGTTCCTTGCTATCCAGTTTTTAGGATACACCTGATATTATCAGTTTGGCATTATCCTTTCCACATATTTCTCCATGCTATTACAAACTTATTTAAACAAATATACACATATGTAGAATTGTGTTTTTCCTAGACAAAATGTATCATATTATGCATGTTTTTTTATGTTTTCCTTATTTCTGAGAGAGAGAGAGAGAGAGAGAGAGGATGAACAGGGAAGGGTCAGAGAGAGAGGGAGACACAGAATCTGAAACAGGCTCCAGGCTCTGAGCTGTCAGCACAGAGCCCGACACAGGGCTCGAACCCATGAATGTGAGATCATGACCTGAGCTGAAGTCTGACGCTTAACCGACTGAGCCACCCAGGCGCCCCTATGCATATGTTTTTATAAACAACATCTTATTTCATCCTCAGCCAGGAAAAATTTTGTTTTATCTATCTGGCATTTAAAAGATTATGGATTTACAATAGGCCAGTAAACATTTAACAAAGGCTGATAGACTCAATTACATGAAAATAAAAATCTTATGAGTTGAAAAAAAATGAGTCTAATAAGAACACTAACCCTTAATCTGTCAAATATTTCTCCAGTTTGTTCTTTTTCCTATGACTTAGATTTGTCTGTCTTCTGTCAGAAAATATTTGCATAATCTTGGAGTGAAGGAGGCCTTCTTAAACAAAACAGAAAATTCAAATGTTACAAAGGAAAAACATGCATGTTTGACTACATTGAAGAAAAAAGTTAAAACTCATTTTTTAAAGTTTATTTATTTACTTTGAGAGAGAGAGAGGGAGAGAGAGAGAGAGAGCATGGGAGGGACAGACAGACAGGGACACAGAGAATCCCAAGCAGGCTCTGCGCTGTCAGCACAGTGCCCAATACAGTGTTCAAACTCAAGAACCTGTGAGATCATGACCTGAGCCAAAATCTTCAAGAGTCAAATGCTTAACCAACTGGGCCACCCAGGTGTACCATAAGTTAAAACTTTTAAAGTGTCTCTCCTCAGGCAGAGGAAAGGGTTAGGCATGGGAACATGTTGAAGAAAGGCAGAATCCAGATGAAGAAACAGCATATCAGATTAGCCTTCAAGTACCTACTGGGAGGGCAGTTTGAACTGAAGCTGGCAGCTGTACCTAGACCTATCTGAGGGAACAGTAGTGATATATGTGAAAGGGTATATATAAAGGTGTGTGTGTATGTGTGTGTGTGTGTGTGTGTGTCAGTGAATATAAATACCAATAAAAATATAGGTGATTCCTACGATGCCAATTAGGCAGATAGATAGACAACATGAAGTAGGAGGCATAACAAACAGTAGCTTTCCCTTACCCTTGGTATCTGCAGAGCATTTTGGTCGGGAGAAGTGAGGCTATGTGTATGTGCTGCTTGGATTCAGAGATTCTGATGCTTCCAGAGCCCACATGCTGCCATCTCTCATCTCACTAACTGTGAGATCATGACTGAGCCAAAATCCAGAGTTGCTTGACCAACCGAGCCACCCAGGTGCCCTGAAACATTTTAAATAACTACTAATTTTATGTTGTTCATGCAACAACCTGGTGTAATAGACACTACTATTATTGCCATTTTATGGATGAGGAACTAGAAGTTGAGAGAGGTTAAGGGTACAATGAAATCTAAACCAGATAATGAATAACAAAGATGGGATTTAATGCCAGGGCTTTTTAGACACAATGCTCTTTGCATGACAGTGATTTTGCTCTTTGCCTGTTTTAATTATTAGTAATAATGGTTAGCATTTATTAATTACTTGTTATGTTCAAAGCACTAAGATGAGCCCATAACACAGATTATTTCATTTAATTTGCTGATTAATCGTACAAGGCTTATTCCATTATGATACTCAATTAAAAATGAGGAAATTGAGGCATAGAGAGGTGAAGCAACTTGCCAAACCCACATAGAATTTTAACCCAGTATAAGTTGATAGCAGAAGCTTGTAGCTGTAATACTGTACTAATTCTCACCTGACACTTATAGGAAAGTCACTTCCTCAAGATTCTAGTATTAGCAAATGTGATTTTTGAACCCAGATGCTTGTGCCTATGAAGATTTTCTCTTTCTATTACATGTGGCTGCATTACTAGTCAAAAAAGAAATTTATCTGTTGGGAGGGTTTGGGTTACCTCTGGGGATTTGGGAGTTAAGGTATTCAGCTTGGGATGATATGAGGACAATGGCTCCCCATGGTGTAGGCTTTTGAAGGGATATAAGCAAGGAGAGGTAGGCTGAAATTTATGTCCTGTCTTCTGTCTTCAGGCACTTCGGATGAGCACATGTAACCTACGCTGATGAGAAGGCAGAGGCAGACACAAAGGGCAATGAAGTTGAGGGGGAAATCAATTACTCAAATGAAGCCCCAGTCTAGGAAACTTTCAGCAAGGCGATGTTTTAATCTTCTGTTTACTCAGTCACAGTCTCCCTAAGCAATTATTTATTTAACAGAAAAGGACAATGGAGTTCATCTTTTTTATTTTATTTATTTGCTGCAGTCATTGGAAGTTGCCTGTCATTGAATCATCAAGTGGGAAATAAAATGTATCATCTTATCTCCCAGATTTATGAGCAAGGATGTGTCAATCGCAGTTGCCTCTGGGTATCTAAGAATGATGCACAGGAAGGGAGCAAGACAAAGAACAGAATTTAAGAGCCTCCTGACTAGGAAAGAACTTGAGAAGTAATTGAAGGGACCCCTTTGATAAAAGCTTGTAGTGGAATGAACATACCAGAAACAGCCAACTCCAGCGATTCAAGGCATCACTCAATCATTAAAAAGGTTACCATGATTCTAGGTCTCCAGACCTCTCCCTGACAAGTTCATCTATTTCACTGGGAGATAAAGGAATAATTTGAAATAATCAGGTTCAAGGGCATTTCAACCTTGGATTAACTTAGCAGGCTAGGGAGATAGATGCATGCCTCTTGGCCTGAGAACATGAGCTATTCAGGAAAGCTCTCCAGGGTGCCCTACTTACGGATTGGGAAACTGAGGCTGTGACAAATCTGACTAGAATCCAGGGCTTTTGACTTCAAATCCAGTGTCCCTACCACTTCACATTAGTTAATTCTATTTACTAATTATCTCTGGGTAAGGGAAGAGAGAATTTATGCTAAACTGGATAGTGCACAAATAATTGAAGGTGGCTTTTAGCATCTGAACCCTAGAACAAAGGGTTCAGAAAAGGGAATAGAAGCCCCAGGTTTCACTCACAGTCATGCCATTACTTAGGTGATCTTGGACAAATTGCTTTACTTTTTTGAATCTTAGTTTTTTCATCTGTAAAATGAGAATGTTGAACTCTGTTTAGAGGTCTTATGGGCAGAGGAGTTGTGCAGATAGTCTTAGGTATGGGAAAGCTCCAGAGTGATGGTAGAGACAGTGGTTCACAAACCCCTTCATGCAGCTTTCCTCCCAACATTCATTGGACACCAAACAATTTTGATTTTATTTTTAAATGGCTTTCATTCTGTGTCCACAAATATTTCTTGAACATTTACTATGTGTAGAATATCATGCTAGGTGCTATGAGGGATGGAGGGTTGGGCCTTGCCTAGCAATAATAAAAGGCAAACAATGATGACTAGAATAACAAACACTGAGCTGAGGTAAGTGGGCCTCTGTCTCCAAGGCAAACTTTGAGTTGGCCTCACCTGGATCACTCTTTAAGTCTTCCCTGCTACTTCCTTCAGTGTCCCCTTCCTTTTCCTACCAACCCTGTGCATGATCAGAGGGCATATCAAGTCTAAATTCCTCTGCTTGGTATCCCAAGGTCTCCCCACCCTGGCTTTAGAGACTCTCTCTCTCACTGGTCTACAGAATCAATCACCCATGATCTTCAGTCCTAGTTCCTTACAGAGTACTTTCTCCCTATGATCTCTCTTATTCCCAATACTATACTTACTCCAATCTTTGCCTTCTTACCTGTCTCTTTTTTCTTGCCAGT
>NW_027532192.1:71716-79993 GCF_008692635.1 Crocuta crocuta
TGCCATTCCATTCTTCCCTCAGGGTCTATCTCCTCTGAGTTCCTAAAATCAGAGCCACATAGTTTTTCTCTAAAGTGTTAAAGGCTCAGGTGCTTCCAAGCTGTTTGCCTGCCTTCTTAATATAAGCCTCATCTGCTTGAAGGAAGGAATCAAGTCTTCCTCTGTGATGTTTTCTGTTTGTTTTCTCTCTTTTTTAATAGTTTATTGTCAACTTGGTTTCCATATAACACCCAGTGCTCATCCCAATAAGTGCNTCCACACTCGTGTTCCTTTCTTTGGATATCTGTTTTTCCATTTGCAATATAACGATTTACAAGAATGTCTTTAAGACTTTTCAAATCGAGTCAGAGTACAAATTCTTTGTAGATTTAAAAAAGAAATAATGTATTTAAAGGGAGAGAGGAAGAGAGAGAGAGAGAGCGAGAGAGAGAGAGCGAGCGCACACGCAAGCAGTAGGAAGGACAGAGAGAGAGGGGAGAGAATCCCAAGCAGGATCCACCCTGTTGGTGCAGAGCTCAATGTCATGAGATATCGAGAGTTGGACACTTAACCAACTGAGCCATCCATGTTCCTCCAATTTGTTTTAAGTTAAAAAGTTCATGTGTATTTTTTTGCATTCTATGCCATAACAAGTGGTACTTATTTTAATAATTCTTCCAAGTCTTCTGACAAAGTCAATTCTCCAGGAAAAAGTGGCCTTATAACCCATGTACCTCTAGTGCACTGGGGAGAACCTTTTAGTATATGCATTTCAGTTTCAGAACCAGTTATCTAAAAGGTATCTCCAAAGGCCCTCCTTGTGCTTTGACATTTTAGTCTTAAAATCATTCTTTTTTTTCTTTTTTTTTAACAAATAGTTTATTGTCAAATTAGTTTCCACATAACACCCAGTGCTCATCCCCACAAGTGCCCTCCTCCATGTCCATCCTCCCCTCCCCCCCCACATCCATCAGTCCTCAGTTTTTGTCAGCACTCAAGAGTCTCTCATGGTTTGCCTCTCTCCCTTTCCCCCACCATCTCTCCCCTTTTTCTCCCCCTTGTGCCTCAGTTAAGTTCCTCCTAATCTGGCCATGTATAGCAACATGGATGGACCTTGAGGGTGTTATGTTGAGCGAAATAAGTCAGCCAGAGAAGGACAAATATCATATGTTTAAAATCATTCTTTAATGTAACAAAGTAAGTATCCTGTCCTACTTGCTGCTTAATCCCATGGCGCTAGGTAAAGGAAAAAAGGAAAGAAAATAAAAGGGCAAATGAGGGAGTGTGTTCTTTGAACTCCCTAGGACTCTTTACTCATTTGTTAAAAAGAGGCATCAGGGAAAATTTAAGGAGTGGTCCAGCAGGATGTCAAGTCTTGCTGCACTACAAACAAGTTGTGTGACCTTTGAATCAGATTGTTTATAAGGTTATCTTACCCAATCACCACATTGAGTGTATGAGAAAATTGAGGCACAGAGATGGGAAAACATTTACCTGAGGTCACACAGAAAGTCATTAGTGAAGTTTGGACTATAACCATGGCACCATGTTAAACCTAAAGAGTCGTATCAGTCACATCAAGTTCCTTGACTGCTGTGTCCTCATTTTTAAAATATAAGCAAAAGTCATTGGCCTGTCACTGAGTTGTTATGCTGATCTGATAAGGCAACAGATGTGAGAAGCTTTTAGATTGATCAGTTCCTGACATCAGAAAAGTGGAGGAGGAAGTACAAGGGTCCTGGTAACATGAAGAGGAGTGTGATACATGAGGGGGAGTGGGGGTTTGAAGTATAACCAGACAAGGGTAAAATTTCAGAAAGGAGAGTTAGCGTTCTCTAAGAAGGTCTTCCTCTTCCTACTGGCTGGCCTGGGCTATTTGATTAGTTTATAACTAAGTGAAAATCTTGTTGTGTTTTACAAATTTTTATAAAGTATTTACTTTGTTACAATCACTTCTCCAAGTGTTTTATAAATATTAACTCAGTTTATGTTTCTGAGAACCTTAAGAAATCGGTTACAGTATCATCCCTATTTTATAGATAAGGGGATAGAAGTGCAGACAGTAACTCACTCAGGGTCACATAGCTCATAAACGGCAGAGAATAAATTTGAAACAAGTTCATTTGCTTTGAGAACCCATGCTCCTAACTACTAGATATCACTTATTAGGGTGAAATTGGTTGTGTTCAGGGTGGTGTCACAGAAAGGCACAGATTATAGTCAAAATTTTGCCACTGAAAAAAGTTAGTAATCTTGAGTAAGTCATTCTCCTCTATGCACCTCCATATCTATATACTAAGCGATTTACCTTTGTTTTGCCCATTTCTTGCCTAAAAGCCTGGCATTCTTTTCTTCATTTCAGAATCATTTTCTCAAACAACAGCTTTGGTTTTCTTACCTTGGCCCTCTTCCCAGTGCAACCTGACTTACCACATCCAGGAAATAATGTTCTTCCAGCATAAGGAAGATTTCAGCGGAGCAGATAATCTTTACTTTTAGAGCTTCTAGATGCCTCAGCACCCAAAGAACTTCACTTTGTTGTTGTTCATTTAGATTTAATAAGATAATTACTTAAATATTATTGGATTATTAAAGGCATTAACAATTTATTTCTTTTCATCCTGTTTGTTTACTGTCTGTTCAGAAACAGTGTCATTACGCATTCATTATTGAAACACATTTTTTTTTCTTTGTGCTATAATGTTAATGTAATTTTGAGAAGCATCTCAGGATACTGTCAGCATTTGCCTATGTGACCCTGGACATATCCTTTAACCTTGATAACTCTGGGTAACCAACCAGACAGGAGACAGCTCCCTTGATCACTTGAGCACAGACTTTGTGTTTTTATAAAAGTGCAGTATTGTGGAGCTGAAACAGACCTCTTATGCATGCCATCTGTCACTCATTTTACCAATGAGGAAACTGAAGGCAGAGAGAAGGGAATTGCCCATGGATCCACTTTGAGTGGTCAATCCAGAAGTATAACTATTATATTGGAATTCTCGTGAGCGCAAGCACTAGATATAATTTGTTTTACACAGTCTTTTCAATACAAAACATAATGTCAGGCCCAAAAATGGCAGTTGAAAAATATTGTGGACTGCTTGATTGCAATAACCCCTATCTCCTGGTTTCTAGATGGTAAGTCTTATCAGTAAACAACAATTATACGCAACAAAGGCTTGAAAGAAATTAGGCTGTGAATTATACAACTTTTTTCAGCTAAAAACACTATAATATCCAACCTACTACCATAATTACAATTTTGCTGTTACTATTCAAGCTCCAGCTTCTTATAATCCCACATGTATTATTGCTCCCAACATGTTAGGTAGGAAAAACACTTTGGAAGTGAGGACCAGGGAGGGAAGTATAGCAGCTGAAGCAGTGAGGCCAATGTGTTATAGGTCATTTTGTGTTCCTGGTTTTGTTAGTTATCTATTGCTGCATGACAACTTACCTCAAAATTTAGCATCTTAAAATAATGCACAGTTATTAATTTATTGTGGGTCAGGAAACCAGGCATGCTTTAGGTAGATGCCTCTGCTTCAGTCTCTCACAAGCTGCTGTCAAAAGGTCAGCTGAAGATAAATTGTAGTTATCTTCAAATTCAGCTGGGGGAGGATCAGCTTCTAAGCTTACTCGTGTAGCTGTTGGAAGAATTAAGTTTCTTGTGAACACTTGGCCCAAGGGCCTCAGTTTCTTCTTAGCTATTGAACAGAGACCTCCTTCAATTCCTTGCCATGAGGTTGCCCATAAAACAGCTGATTAAATAGCTCAGTTTATCAGAGGGAGCAGGTGAGAGAGCAAGATAGGAAGAGATGTCATAACCTGATGTTAGAAGTAACATTCTATCACATTTACCACATTCTATTCTATTCTAGATTCAGAGCATAGTCAAGATGAGGGGATTACAGAAGGGTATGAATACCAGGAAGCAAGGATCATTGCATGTCATCTTAGAAACTGTCTACCACAGTGGTTTTATCAAGCCCTAGAACCAGCCCTCGCTTTTTACAAGGTAAGCATACCATATGCGTAGGGGCAGCAAATGGCAGTGATCAGAACACTGGAGAGTTTGGTTGTCGTTCATGCTCTCTCAAATTACTCCATGGTCTTTGATAATTTAGCTTACCATTATAAGCTTAACTGTTCTCACAAGCAAAATAGAGATAAAATACTTGCTTCACAAAGTGGTTGTTAGAATGTAATGTAATTGTAAATTACAAAGAGTTGATAATCTAGAAAGGGGGAAGTGTACATGCATTATTTTAATATGTGCATTCATATCTTTTATCAGAGTCTCAAAGAAACACTTGACTACTTAAATGGAGAGATTCTAACTTTACTAAACCTTATTATTCATCATTTGTTCAAATATCATTTACTGAGTACCTACTGTGTTCTGGGTACTGTTTTAGGCAGTGGGGATACAGCAGTAGAAAATTAGACAATAATCCCTGGTATTTATAACCTAGTAAGAAAGGCAGAAACAAAGAGAAATAACAAGATACATAATATGTTTGCTAGTGGTAAGTAGTAAGCAGGAGAAAAATAAAGCGGGGCAGATGGATAAATATTGGGAGGGGAGATGTAAATTAGATAGGATGGCAAAGGAAAGTCTCACTGAGAAGGTGAGATTTGAATACACATCAGAAGTAGATTAGAGTGATTTATTTGAATATATGAGGGAAGAGGGAATGACAACTGTGAAGATCATAGTGTATCTGATTAGTTCAAAATAATAGCAAAGAAGCCTGTGAAGCTGGAGTGAGCAAGGTGAATAGTACTGGGAGATGAGACCAGAGAGTTTGTGGAGGAGATCATAAATAGCCTTGGTGATTATTGTAATGAGTTATCAATGCTGTTATTACTACTGTTCTTTAAATCACTTCTGGATTCCACCATCCAATTATGGTGCTTTTTCAGATTGCCTTAGTTTTCTCCCCCAGGGCCCTGATTCAGTCATTTCCCTCCTGTGTCAGTTAAGGCTGTTTTTGCTTGTTTGTTCTCATAATCTATTTTTGAACTCTCTCCCTATCTTGATTCTCTCATAGAACCCCTACAAGGCAAGGTCCACACATTGTGAATCACAGAAGCCCCAACATCTAGCCCAATGTTAACAAAATGTATGAGTTGAGAGGAGGCATTTAGCTAAGGTTTGCTGAAGGAAGCGATTTTGCCAGCTCAAGGCTGCAAGGTGACAATGCCTTAAAAATGATATGTTATGCTTTTCAGTGCAGGTCATTATGTTTTCTTGACAATTAGAGTCACAAATTCAGAAAATTATTCCAATAGGAAGATCATACACCAAATTATCTTTTTAGCTACTATTTATTATATTTCCATTAGATGCCAGGCATGGTGCTAAATAATCTGATTCAGCCTTTACCACAACTACTTTTACAGATGGAAAACTGAGGCCCAGGCAGTGGAAAATGATTCGTGTAATATCACACAACGGATCAATGGCAAAGGTCCTGGGTATCGATGCTGTGGGCCCACATCATTGGGAATGGATCTCACTCTCATGTCAGCCTAGCATCAACTCCCATGCTCAATAGCACACTACATTTAAAATGGTCTGAGATGTAAGGGATGGAGCCTCTGGCCATTACCTAGGCTCAAGTAAAACTTGCTGCTTCAAACAACAGAAGGCAGTTCCCTTTAGAGGCAGATATTCTTTGAACTGAACTTTAACTCTTTCACTTATAGTCACATCAACTTGAACAAATTTCTTGTAATCTTCATTTTTCTCTCTGTTAAGTAAGGTTATGATACCTACCTTGGGTAAGGACATGGAAGGAGTGGTCTCTGGGTTGTGGGGATTAAATAAGATAAATGTATATGAAATCATTTAACACATATCTGGCACATAATTTCAATACAGAAGGAATGACAGTTTTCTTAACTATCAGTCTTAGATTAATACAACTCCATTCCTGTTGGAGCCGATTGCCCTTAATGATTTCATTTTATCACGCTCTACTCTTGTATAGTCTTTTCAGCATGCCTATAAGCAGCAAACCAGTCTTGGTGACAAAAAAATATCAACTCCAGGCTTCCTCAAGTCTTCATATTACTCTCCCATTTTAAGAGCCTTTGACAGTTGGGCACACATGTGTGCATGCATATACACTGAGATCTGAGCATAAATAAATCTGAGCCAAAAGGGTGGTTTGCCAAAAAGACAGTTTTGAAAAATAGCACATCCCCTCTTGAAAGGCTTATAATAATATCAATTAGTCTTTCAAAACCAACCCAAATATACATATAGTATATAAAATCAATGCACTTGCTCAGAAGAATGTCTCCCTAATTCCTCTTTATATGAAGATTCTGGAATCACGACCACCAGGGAAGAGTGGGCAGGGCTCAAAGTTTCTAATATATTTTCACCTCTTTCACTACACTTGGCATCCTGACACTATCCACTGACTCTAACATTGTCCCTAACAAGTAGTTTCTAGGTAAACTTAGAGCATTAGCTTCAGAGGAACTCAGACAGGAAGCTGTGGGCCTGTTCTGAAATAACCATGGCAAAAGGAGTAGCCCTAGCTATAAGCAGACTATATAAGGTCTCCAGGAGGATTAAAGTCATACTCTCACTAGGACCAATGTTTCTAGGGATTATGGCAGGAACAATAAGAGTTACCATAATGACTATATATGTGTATCCCATACTCGGATACCGGTTATACAAGGGATGGAGCACTGATGGACATGGAATTCTGAGAAAGCAGTTCATCTGGACTTGAGAGGTGCATATTAGACCTAAATTAGACCCAGAATGGTGACACATAGTTTTCATGACCAGTCTTCAAGTATACAGAGACTGATCCTAGGGGGAAAACATTTCTGAGCTTTCTCCTCCCTTTTGACACTTAGTGCACCGTCTTACCTTAGACTGCAGTCCTACTTCTGTAATTTATCACATAGCTAATTGGTCATGGCTTACCTGGAAAGTTATATCAAAGTCTGGGCCTCACATTTTAATGGGGAAACAGAAAACTAGGAACATGTTCAGAGAAATGTAGACAGACTAAAAAGGTAAAACCCAACACTTTTGAATGACAATTGAATAAAATGTGGATGTTTGCCTGGAAAAAGAGAAGACTCATGAGGATATGGTGTCTGGAAGGTTTCTGAAGGGCTTCACACAAAGTAAATAGAACATCTAGAGACTGGAGAGCCCACGGGGTAGAAAAAAGACCTGTGCATGGAATCTACAAGGAGCCAAATTTTAGTTCAATAAAAAAATAATTGGCTCTTATGGTAGTCCATGGAGAAAATGAACCATGCTCATAGGCAAAGATCTCTTCTTCATTGTAAGTTTTTGAGCAAGGGATAGTAGCATGAGTTATTAGGCATCTAGCAATCCAGAGAGTCTGTTAGATTTCATAAAGCTACCAAGAGATGGATCTAGGGATTAGAATCCACAAATCCTGATGTATATTGTTGCACTTTTGATTTCAGATCCTGCCTCCTGACTAGATTGGGAACAGAGTATGGCCACAAGCTCTAGAAAATGTAGCAAGAGTGACCAAAGATGGCTGTATCCCCATTTACCCAAATCTCATTGTCTCAACTGAGAAACATCTTCTACCACATTTCCATGTTGTCACAGATCCAGGGCTCCTAGAAATACTGAAAAGAATGGGTCCTAGGAGGATTAATTTTTAGGCTTTCCTTTAGGCCTTGTGCCTGCTTTGTCCTCAGCCTTCCTGATTTCCATTGCACAGTAGCCACTACAGAATGTGTCTGTCTGTGGGTTGCGCTATAGCAGTGAAAGGCACTAATTTCCCTGGTGTGAGATGGCTTGCAGGCAAACTGAGCATCTACATTGTTCCTCAGAGAAGACTTACCTCACGTGCACCCACTGCCTAAGGAGCTTCAGTTTCCACTCATTTTACTCAACATTTAATTTTCTTGATTTTGACAGGGAAGAAAAATAGGATGAGAAGAATAAAAAGAAAAGAAAACAACATAGAAAGGGCTGAAGAGGAGGGGTGGTGGGGCACTAAAGCCACTGCTATGTAACCAGCCAACAGTGATACTGCATGTTTATGGGCTTTGGTTGCCATGGAGAAGATTATGTAATTCTAAATGGTGGTTGGAAATTTCATACTGCTTGTGGTGGCAAGCGGTATTTCAGTCACTTAGGGCTACTTTGAAAGAGAACAAATAAAGTAGCCGAGGGACCCTTTGTCTTGAAGGCTACAGACCGCACCAGGTTTCAGTCCCACATGCCAGTCATTTTCCAGTTTTTTTGTGTGTAGTAAAATGTTAGCAATT
>NW_027532192.1:80153-87231 GCF_008692635.1 Crocuta crocuta
AAAATAAGGCCCCCTTTTTGGGTGGAAAGCTTGTGTGGAAAATTTAAGCTTAGAAAGCTTGTTTTTTAGAAAAGTTGAGTTGAAGAGAGGGCCTCTGTTCAATAGTACAGAGTCCAAAGGCTAGATAAGTTCTCCCTCAAACTCTCAGTCTCTAAGTCTCTGTCTCTCTGTCTGTCTCTCTCTATCTCTCTCTGACACACACACACACACACACACACACACACACACACACTTGAACTCACTCTCATCCTTCCTTCCAAACACTTACATTCATGTGCATACTTATCTAGATTCACTTTCGCATATGGTCTACCAAACATGTACACATTAGATTGCACACACAGTTCATTTAATAAAAAATACAGGGGCACCTGGGTGGCTTAGTCGGTTAAGGGTCCGACTTTCGCTCGGATCATGATCTCGCGGTTCATGGGTTCGAGCCCCGCGTCGGGCTCTGTGCTGACTGCCAGCTCAGAGCCTGGAGCCTGTTTCAGTCTGTGACTCTCTCTCTCTCCTAGAAATGAATAAAACATTTAAAAAAAATACATATTTGTTTGAACATACACATTAACTAACTTACAAATATGAATTTTGCCTACTTCATGCACCATTTGCTGATACATTCTCAAATACACATGCAGTCTTACATACTTACATAGTAGGCTGAACCATATGAAATTGTTAATGTTAAAGCATAATGAACCAATAAAAATGGAAATTTTATATGGCTCAACCTAAACATTCTCATTAACATATAAATACACACTATAATCCACTTTCAGTCTCTCACAAACTCAGAAGTCTTTATATTTCCTTGTTCACATTCTCTCTCATGTTTTTTCAATCAAACATATTAGGTATAATACAAATACCCACACACATTTACTTTTTACTTATTCTCACACATATTCCCTCACACATTTCTATTATTCCTTCCTCTACTTTCTTACACACAATCATGAACATTCAGTTACACACACTAACATACTGAAAGTCTCTTACTCATGCACACTGTATCACTCACTTATATACTCACTATAGAAACACCCTGGACCCAACATTTTACAGTGTACAAACTGCTGGTTTTCCAAATATTATCTCACTGGGTCCTCAGAAACCACCCTGGGAAACCACCATTATCCTTATTATATGAACTAAAGAACATAGAGGAAAAAAGTGTCCCAAGTTCATACAATGAGAAATAAGAAAAGAATTGAACCCAGATATTTTGATATAAAATTCAGTGCTATTGTCCCTTAGCAACTACCTGCCATGGGTTGGGTGGATACATTTTGAGTGAAAGCACTCTGCATGAGGCATTAAGACTAAAAACTTCTGTCTGTAGAGATTATCTAGGATGCAGAGGCTAAAATTTAGATGCTGTTTCTTGCCTTCTCCTATCTCAACTAGCAATGGGGTGGAGGTCATTCCATTTAGTCAAATCAGCATTTTCCTTTCACTTGGTTGACCTTCTGTCTCCTGAACCCTCAAATAATCTCCCACCCTTGCTGGTCAGGCCAGTAAGTAACATCAGCCTCTTATTTATGACACTCATATTTTATTATTATTTATAGTAACAACAGCTTGTCTATATTATGCAAAGAGGAACAAAAGATAGAATTATAGTCCTAAAGCTGAAGCAATTCAACCAGCTGCATCTAATCCAGCTAAATTTATAGGGAAAGGGAACTTTAGAATCAATTGGGTTTTCAGGACAAAGATTTCTAAAATATTTCTGGAGCAGTGGAATTCTGGGGTCAAAGATGTCAGGAATTTCTGATACTAGAACCTTCTGAGACTAGAATGTTCTAGATTGGAGGCTGGAGATAGAAGTCTTTGGATTCAGAGAATTTCAATCTGAAAAGATGTCAGAATAGAGATAATAAGAGAGTCTGAATAGATTTGATGGTAGGAGAAAGTGGTTTGGGGAACAGCATTGATCAGCCAAATTGTGCTGACTAACTTCCTTTTACCTCTCTAGATCCACTATACACTTCTCCAACCTGCTCCCTGGCCCAAGATCCTGACTTGTACCTCAATGAGCTACGGTGCCCTTTGGCTTCTAGTTGGGTTTGGTCATGTGGAACCCTAGTTGAAGATTGGAGGGAAGGAGAAGAATGGAATCAGGGTCTTTATTCTCCCAAATTCCTCACTGCATTGTCACTTTGAATTGGATCTCAACATAAGATCTCAGCTCCACCTTTTTTTTTTTTTACAAATAGTTTATTGTCAAATTAGTTTCCACATAACACCCAGTGCTCATCCCCACAAGTGTCCTCCTCCATGCCCATCCCCCTTCCCCNTCAGCATCCCTCCTCATCAGGGAAATACAAATCAGCTCCCCTTTTGACGGTCCTTTCCAAAAGAACCTTGCCTTCTTAATTTCAGTAACTGACTCTATTAACCTCTTCAACCATAAGAGTTGGCAAGCCCCATTGTTAGCACTGACAATAGGTGCTCAATAAATGAAGATCTATTAATTCCATCTAAGTTAACTCCCAGAGTATCCTCCTAGCCTGTGTTTCTGTCTCCCCTGCTTAATGTATCCTCATTACTTGGCACTTACTCTAGGATTTGAACACTGCAGAACACTTAGTATTTGCCTTGTAGTTTTCCTATATCCCACTCATACCTTTGTAGTCTCTTTATTAAACACTCCCTATATTCTCCTAATTTGTATGTGCTTAATACTTCCTTCTGGTACCAAAGTGCAAGGAAAATCTGTGGAAAACAGTTCTGTTAGAGTCTTTCTGAACTTCAGACACACATTACAGAGATCGCCTCTCAGCCTTTTGGCTAAGATCAAGTGCAGACACACATTAGAGGGAAGAAGAACTTGGTTTTATTTTCCTTTGTTGCCCAAGGTACCCTAAAATGCTCTGTCCTTTTTATAATGGGACCCTATCACAGTGGGCCCTTAGGCAGTACTCAATATGTTTGTCTACGTGCCTTTCAAGAAGGCAAAGCCCCAACCATTGTAGAAGTCCTTTCCATTATTTCAATTTGTTTCTTACTTTATGTCTTTCACAAACAGGGCCGAAGGCCTGGATCCCAAATTGGAAGGAGACATATTTTTTTTCTACTGGTCCTGGGAAGAGTCCAGGAAAAAATAAACAAAAACAAACAAACAAAAAAAATTGGTGACATTTTACAGGGCTGCTTAGGGGAGGGAGGATGCTAAGGGATTAAAAAAAAAGGGACAGGAAATAAAGACAAAGAAAAGGTTTTCTGCTCCAACAGCCAACATTTCCATCAGAGCTGCCTAAGCCTACCCATGTTGGTTGGTGTTGTTCTAGTATCAGAAAGGCACCAAAAAAAGGTCCAGAGAAGGAGGGAGATTTACCTGAAAAAAGTGGCACCGCATGTCAGGGCTGGAACCAGATGAGGACTCAGGAACTCTTTGTACCTACCACTGGCTGTATCATTTCCAGGTTGAATTTATCCCGTCTCTCATTCTTATCCTTAGGAGCAGGTGTTGTAGTGAGAGAAGTCACTTTCTCAACTTCACTCACCACCTAACAAACCACCAATGTTCCTGTATTATTTTTTCTCTGTGAAATATTGAGAAGAGTTGTTTTAGCATTATATGGGCATCTTTCCACTTCCCTATTCTCAAGTACTGCCTTCACTGTAAGAACATCCTATTTAGATGGTGACCTCAAGACTAGTTCAGAAGTTTTATTTTATTTTTTAAAGTTAGTGTTTTTTTTATTTTTAATTGTTTTTAATAGTTTATTATCAAGTTGCTTTCCATATAACACCCAGTGCTCATCCCCACAAGTGCCCTCCTCCATGTCCATCACCTCTCTTCCCTTCCCCCCACACTCATCAGTCCTCAGTTTGTTATCAGCATTCAAGAGTCTCTAATGGTTTGCCTCCCTCCCCCCCCCATTTCTCCCCTTCTTCTCCCCCACAGTCCTCTGTTAAGTTGGAACCTGAGGGTGTTATGCTGAGCGAAGTAAGTCAGGCAGAGAAGGACCGCTACCATATGTTTGCACGTATAGGAAGATTAGGAGGATTAGGAGGAACTTAGCAGAAGTCTTAATACTATATCCCCCAAGGTGCTTCAGGAGCTATCATGTAGGTGTGAAGGTGAGTGTAAGCAGGAAAGACTCCAAGACAGAGTGTCTTTCCTTTAAATGCTGTACCTGTCATTCTTGCCATTCCCATTCCACAAGAGCAACTATCCTGCTATCTATCTATCTATATATATATCTCAGGATTTAATTTAAATTAAAACTTTTTAAAATCATATGCATTTTTAAATTTTTTAACATTTATTTATTTTTGAGAGACAGAGAGACAGAGCATGAGCAGGGTAAGGGTAGAGAGAGAGGGAGACATAGAATCGAAAACAGGCTCCAGGCTCTGAGATGTCAGCATAGGGCCTGACGCAGGGCTTGAACTCACAAGCTGTGAGATCATGACCTGAGCCGAAGTCAGCCACTTAACCAACTGAGCCATCCAGGTGCCCCTGATATGCATTTTTAAAAACTAATTTATGCTTAAAATAATTAGAAAGCCACCAATTTATTCTAACTCCTTTATTACACTGATGGGGAAACAGTCTCAGAAGCAAAAAAAAAAAAAAAAAATTTGTTCCAGATCACACAGTTAAATCAGTCAACAGCATACTCAGTCAGGCCAGGTATTCATGATCTCTACCCAATTATTATTTGGCATCAGCCTCATGGCTTTCCCTGCCAGCTGCCCTATGGTGAATAGGGGCAAGAAACAACACATTATCCCTAGAGGATATAGCTATAAAAGGGGATCTACTATCTGGGTTCTCTTGTTGCCTGCACAGAGGAGACCCTTTACCCCTCATCCGGGGAGTTTCTTGGTATACCTAGGATTAGATTGTACAAAGCTACCATCTATGACCTGGCAGCCTACACCTCTGCATCCATGTTCCTTAGTCCACTAAAAATCTCTCCACTGAATCAAATACATTTTCAAGTTGGAACACAAGCTTTAACCATCCTAGCTGACTACGGAGTGACAGGTAGAGAATGAGGGCTTACTGTCTTCCAAGCCAGAGGAGGAGTTTGGCTGCTGCAGTAGCAAAATGGTGACAGAAACAATATTTGGGGCAAAGTACATTTGAGGAATTCTTACAAATCATGCTACCCTGACAAAGAATTACAATGTTGCTCTCTTCCCAGGCCTAAGTCATTGAACACAAAGGTGGAAGGGAAAAGTTGTCACAGAGGGTAGTTGCAGTCTTAAGATAGTTCTGAGCTCTGCTTCTCTGGACAGGTCTTAAAGAGAAAAAAAAATGGTAGTTTTGAGTTGGCATTTCCTCCACTCAAGCTAAGTCTAGCTTTACTATACATCTGATGCAGCATTTAAAAGCAAAGACTCTAAATTAGACTGCTTTGGTTCAAATTCTGGCTCTATAACTAGCTGTATACCTTTGGCAAATTACTGAACCTTCTTACACTTCAGTTGTTCCATGTGTAAAATGAAAATAATAATCTATATCATACGGTAGTTTTGAGGATTAAATGAGATGATGCATGTAAAATATTCTGCTCAGTGTCTGGGACTATAGTAGCCTAACTCTATGAAAGAGTTAGCTATTATGATTACTATTTCCCCAGCCTTTGGAAACAACCTAAAGTCTTGCAGGCCAGGACCCAGCCAGGTTATAACTATTCAGGAAGTAGATGTTACAGAAATAGTTCTTGGAAGGGAGTTGAAGACAAAAGTAAGGAAATTATTCATCTTGTCCCTGATCCATGGCAGATATCTTGTTTTTACATCAAAGTTATATCATTGAATTCTCAAAACAGCTTTGCAAGCTATGTATTATGTCTCCCTTTTTTTCATATGAAGAAACTGTTGCTGAGAGAAATTTAAAGATTTGCAAATGGTTTCCCAGAATCAGCAAGCAGTCAAACCCACACATCTGTGCACCGAGTACATGTGTGTCATTTTTACTTATGGCTAGGTGGAGCTGATGGGAAACTCAGAAAAGAGTTACCATTGAAAATATTAAAGCAATAAATTAGAATCAGTAGCATTATGTCTGTGCCTCAAATAAACTAGAAAAACCTTAAAAAAGAAGGAAGATTGTGGGAATTCCTTGCATCCTTAGCATCTCAACTATTCTGACCCTGTCCCAGTGGAATCTGATGACCATGTCCATTTTCTTCTTTTCTGTATTCAGGATGGAAGACTCTGCAGCAGTCTATCATTTATGACATCTCTGAAGAGTGCTTGTGTGAAAAGGGCTCGGGACATTCTCAACTGCAAGAGCCAATTCCTCTGAACCGTAACTGGCAGTTGAATGGCACACAAATCCACGAAACAGTGACAAAAGTAAAGCCATAAAAATGTTGCTGAATGTGATCTGAAACCACCAGAGCTAAGGTAGTTGCATAATAAGGTCCACAGTTCCCTCTATCCCTTGCCCATTCATTCTACCCTAAAGCACTACTTCTGGACATAGGAAAACCTAGGGCCGGTTAAAAGCTTTACCTGTAACCTAAATATGTATTTTGCTTCTAAGAGTAAAGACATAGAGTCGAGACAAGTAGAAACACTACTCTTTGTTTAAAAAAGAAACACAACTACTCTTTGTATGTCAGGAGGGGAAATTGTGAACTGAGCTGGTGGAGGCAATTGTGCAACTGGGAAGCAGCAGTCTAGTCTGGGAAAGGGCAGATAAAGGCATGGATAATGAGGAAGTTATCATACAAGTAGAAAGACTTTAACCAACTCACCAAAGAGTTAAATTAAAGTTACAACAAGCACAAACACATACACTTAAAATAGCACAAATCTCCACACATTGAGACAGTAGGAAAGAATAAGAAAGACAAAATTTTGCTGTCTGATGAAACGTTTGCAACAAACTTCTTTATCAAACATGGAAGTAGTAGAGTTTGGGGAGATGTCTAGGTATGACTACAGGGTATTTATGATCATTAGAATGGCAAAAGGTCAAGATAAGAAAAGGATGGCACTGGGCTCATTCTATATCTCCTTCACCAGTCCCTAAGTCCCAAGTGCCTTAGTGTGTCCAGCCTGCTGTTGGCATTCATTATAGGATTTTTATTATTATGCTCATAGG
>NW_027532192.1:87651-90290 GCF_008692635.1 Crocuta crocuta
AGCATAGGATATTTATTATTATGCTCATAGGATAAGACAGGCAGGAGTCATGAATCTTGGCAGAAAAACAAGGCCAAAAGATTTGCTTTGACTAAGTCATATAACTTGAAAGTTTTATTGGTGAACTGATTATGTAATGTAGCTTCCAAAGAGCAGTATTTAAGATAAAGATTTGAAGCCCTAGGCAGGTTTGGAAAGAAAGTTGGAGAAAAGACTGAGGCATAAATAGGCCATTTAAGAACTGCCTGTTTTTTTTTTTTAAATCTAGTTTCAGACTGTAAAGTAGGAAGGCAGTGGGAAAGGGTAAAAGGCACTAACTTGGAGACACTAGACCTGGGGTCAGCCAATAATTCACTGTGATATCAGGCAATTCCTTTCCCTTCTTTGTATATATGTGCACCATACACACTAAGTGGAGAAGGGGGAACAGAAGTTAGACCTGAAAATCACTAAGGGCTATTTTATTTATTTATTTATTTTTATTTTTTCACAAATAGTTTATTGTCAAGTTGGTTTCCATATAACACCCAGTGCTCATCCCCACAAGTGCCCTCCTCCATGCCCATCACCCCTCTTCCCTTCCCCCCGCACTCATCAGTCCTCAGTTTGTTCTTAGCATTCAAGAGTCTCTCATGGTTTGCCTCTCTCCCTCTCCCCCACTATTTCCCCCACTAAGGGCTATTTTAGATCTGACATTTCAGGCTTCAGAATAACCCTACTTACCACACCCGGGTATATGACTTCCTACAACCTTAAGAGCTCACTTAAGAGCTAACTGGATCAATCTTCCAGGCCCGCATTTCTCCCTCAGTCCCTTCTCTCTTGGCCATATATAGTTCCTTTTGTCCCAGCCCAGTAGTTTTCCATTCTGTCAGTCCATTACACTTATACAAGAAACTTTTTTTAATGTTTATTTACTTTTGAGAGACAGAGAGACAGAGCGCAAGCGGGGAAGGAGGAAGGGAAGAGAGAGAGGGAGACACAGAATCTGAAGCAGACTCCAGGCTCTGAGCTGTCAGCACAGAGCCCAATGCAGAGCCTGAACCCACAGACCGTGAGATCCTGACCTGAGCCAAAGTCGGACACAACCTACTGAGCCACCCAGGCGCCCCAAAAGAAACTTATAAAATGCCAACGATTAGGCCCTACTCCCAGAGATTCTGAATTTAAAACTTCCCTGATGTAGGCACCTGGGTGGCTCAGTCAGTTGCGTGTCTGACTTCATCTCAGGTCATGATCTTGCAGTTGTGAGTTTGAGCCCCATGTCAGGCTCTGTGCTGACAGCTCAGAGTCTGGAGCTTGCTTTGGATTCTGTGTCTCCCTCTCTCTCTGCCCCTCCCCGCTCGTGCTCTGCCTCTGTCTCTCTCCCAAAAATAAATAAGCATTAATTAAAAAAAAANNNAAGAAACACTAGCTTAGACAAACTCTCTGACGGATTTTATGTAAATAGCCCAACTTCCTCCTTCTTGATTTCTTGCCTTATTTGTTATTATTTTCATATTTTTTCAGTGGCCCTTGATCACTGACAAACCACACACTTTTTAAAGATTTTTATTTGGGGGCACCTGGTAGGCTCAGTCGGTTGAGCGTCTGACTTCCTCTCAGGTTGTGATCTCACAGTTTGTGTGTTTGAGCCCTCCTTCGGGCTCTGTGCTGACAGCTTAGAGCCTGGAGCCTGCTTTGGATTCTGTTTCTCCCTCTCTCTCTCCACCTGTCCCCTGCTCATGCCCTGTCTCTAAAAAATGAATAAAAACGTTAAAAATTAAAAATAAATTTTCTATATTTTAGTTAGTTAATATACAGATGCAATATTGGTTTCAGGGAGTAGAATTCAGTGATTCATTACTTACACACAATACCCAGGGCTCATCATAACAAATTCCCTCCTCAATAACCACCCCTCATCTAGCCCATCTCTCACCTCCCTCCCTCCATTTACCTTCAGTTTGTTCTCTATTGTTAAGAGTCTCTTGTACTGCAAAATTCAAACCATATACTTCTAATGAATTTTGTATTCATGGGCTTATGATTTAACAGTGCTTAGTTCTTGAAACTATGTCTTCTAATTACTCTAAACAGGTTAAGATCCATTTTTAGGACTCTTATTTCTGGGTACTTTTATAATTGATGTTAGATTCATTTGTATTCATTGATTCATAGCTTATAGGCAATATATAATAAAATATCTAATTCATGCATATAATATTAATTCAGATTTTATGCCATTTGGTTGAACTTATTATGTTCATCTCTAATTATCTACATGCATTCAATTATTAATTAATTCCTTCTTGTTTACACAACTTATAGAAATAATACCTTATGATTTACGCATTGAAGTGTACAATTCAGTGGGTTTGAATATATTTACAGAAATGTACAGCCATCATCACAGTTAATTTTAGAACATTCCATCATCTCAAAAAGAAATCCTGGTATCCTTTACCTGTTGCCTATTTAGCCCCTATACCTACAACCCACAACCCACAACTATAACCATATTTTCTTTCTCTACAGATTTCCTTATTCTGGAATTTCATATGAATGGAATCATATAGTATAAGACTTGTGACTGACTTCTTTCACTTAGCATGTTTTCAGGAATTAATCATACTATAAAATTTACTATTACTCCATCC
>NW_027532192.1:90365-95059 GCF_008692635.1 Crocuta crocuta
TCTTTAGGAGTGAAATTATTGAGCCGTATGATATCTTTATATTTAATCCTTTGAAGAACTTCCAGATTGTTTTATAAAATGGATATATTATTTTATATTTACATAAGAAATGTAAGAGAGTTCCAATTCCTACATATCCTTGCCAATCCTTCTTATTTTATGAACTTTGATTATTTTATCCATCCAATGGGTATGAAGTGGTATCATATTATAGTTTTTATTTATATTCTCCAGGTAACTGATGATGTTGAGCATTCATGTGTTTATTGGCAATTTATATATATTATATATAAAATTATATTATATATTTATATATTATAATACTAAATATATTACATATATTTATATATTATANAGAGTATTGTAATAAACAAATAAGCAAGTCAGAGAGAAAAGTTACCATATGATTTAAATCATATGCAGAATTTAATAAACAAAAGAAACGAAAAATAAAAAGAGACAAACAAAAACCAGACTCTTTAATATAAAGAGCAGACTCCTGGTTGCCAGAGAGGTAGTGGGTGGGGAATGGGTGAAACAGATTAATGAAATTAAGAGTACACTTATGATGAACACAGAATTGTTAATTTAGGAAGTCAGCTGAGGGGGTGGGGGTCGTCATGGTGCTTGTAGGCATCTTTACCAAGCTGGGGCTAGAGAAATCGCACCGGCAGCAAAGGGAGCACATGTCCAGCTGAATTGGCTCTTGATTCGTGTATGAAACATTACTTCTCTTGAGGTCTACGTTCTTAAAAATATGCACATTTCATTGTTCCTATGTTTGCGTGTTTATCTGATTTGTCTGTGCCTTTGTGTAACTGTTTCCCTGTATGTTTGTCTGTTTTCTTTTTCCAGGGCTGCCTCAAGAAACCAGCCAAACTACACATGGTGAAGAGTCCCAAATACCACTACGAGTAGGGAAACAAAATAACTAGTCTCAACAAGAGAAACCAAGAGACACCATTCAAAGAACACTTCCTGAACAGACAGGCCCTAGACAATCAAAGAGCCCTCTTTAATACAGCAGAACCCACAGGGGCAGAGTGCACAGCAAGCTTTTAAAATTAACAAGAGATAGAACGCTAACCAAAATGATGAAACGGAAGAACTCTCCTCCAAAGAAATCCCTGGAAGAAATGACAGCTAAAGAACTGCTCAAAACAGATATAAGCAACGTAACTGAACAATAATTTAGGACAATAGTCATAAAATTAATCGCTGGGCTTGAAAAAGGCATGGAAGACATCAGAGAAACTATTGCTACAAAGACTATGGAGTTCAAAATAGTTGTGATGAATTAAAAAATGCTATAAATGAGATACATAATAAAATGGAGGTGTCCAATGCATGGATTGAAGAGGCATAAAAGAGAATAAGTGATTTAGAAGACACAATTACAGAAAAAGGAAGCTGAGAAAAAGAGAGATAAACTGATCCGGGAACATGAAAGAAGAGTTCAAGAGCTTAGCGATACAATCAAACGGAACAATACCCATATCATAGGAATTCCAGAAGAGGAAGAGAGNAAAGAATTTGTCACCACTAAACCAGCTCTACAAGAAATCCTGAGGGAGACTCTCTGAAGGAAATGTTGCAAGGACCGCAAGATGCTTGAGACAAACCACAAGCATGAATCCCACAAACGACACAATGACTCTAAACCCATATATTTCAATAATAATACTGAGTGTAAATGGACTAAATGCCCCAATCAAAGACATAGGAGAGCAGAATAGATTAAAAAAAAACTAAATCGATCTATTTGCTGTGCAGTTTTTATTTTGATATAATCACAATATTTTGTTTTTAACTTTAGTTCCCTTGCTGATAGAGACATATCTAGAATGGTAGTGTTGTTATGACCAATGTGAGAATAATTGCTGCCCGTGCTCTTTGCTAGGATTTTTAGGATTTCCAATCTCACATTTAGGTCTTTAATCCATTTTGAATTTATTTTTGTGTATGGTGTAAGAATTTGGTCGTTTCATTCTTGTGCGTGTACCTGTCAAGTTTTCTCAACATAATATTTTTTTAATGTTTTATTTATTTCTAGGAGAGAGAGACAGCGTGAGCAGGGGAGGGTCAGAGAGAGAGGGAGTCGCAGACAGAAACAGGCTTCAGGCTCTGAGCTGGCAGTCAGCACAGAGCCCAATGCGGGGCTCGAACCCACGAACCGCGAGATCATGACCTAAGCGAAAGTCGGACGCTTAACCGACTAAGCCACCCAGGCGCCCCTCTCAACATAATATTTTTAAGACACTATCTTTTCCTCATTGGATATTCTTTTCTAATTTGTTGAAGATTAATTGATCATATAGTTATGGTTTTATTTCTGATTTTTCTATTCTGTTCTATTTTTCAGTATGTCTATGTTTTATGCTAGTGTGATAGTGTTTTGATTACTGCAGCTTTGTAATAAAACTTGGAGTCTGGAATTGTGATATCTCTATTTTTGTTTTTCTTTTTCAAGATTTATTTAACTATTCAGGATCTTTTATTGTTCCATATAAATTTTAGGATTGTTTAGTCTAGTTCTGCAAAAAATGCTATTAGCATTTTGATAGGGATTTCATTGGATTTGCAGATTACTTTGGGCAGTATAGAGATTTTAACAATATATGTTCTTCCAATCCATGAGCATGGAATGTCTTTCCATTTCTTGGTGTCGTCTTCAATTTCTTTCGTGTGTATTTTGGAGTTTTAAGAGTACAGTTTTTCACCTCTTTGGTAAGTTTATTCTTAGGTATTTTATTATCTTTGGTGCAATTACAAATGATGTTGTTTTCTTAATTTCACTTCCTACTGTTTCCTTATTAGTGTATAGAAATGTAACAGATTTCTGTACATTGAATTTGTATCCTGTACTTTACTGAATTTATCAGCTCTAGTTTTCTGGTTTAGTCTTTTGGGTTTCTCTATATCATGATATCTGCAAGTAGTAAAAGATTTACTTATTCCTTGTTAACTTGGATTCTTTTTATTTCTTTTTGTCGTCTGATTTCTGTGGCTAGGACTTACAGTAATATGTTGAATAAAAGTGTTGAGACTGGAAATCCTTGTCTTGTTCCTGACCATAGGGGAAAAGCTCTCATTTTTTCACCACTGAGTATGGTGTTAACTGTATGTTTTTCATATATGGCCTTTAACATGTTGAGGTATATTATATCTAAAAGTACTTTGTTGAGGGTTTCTATTATGAATGAATGTTGTTTTTTGTCAAAAAATTTGCATCTATTGAAATGACCATGTGTTTTATCCTTTCTCTTATTCTTTGGATGTATTGCAATTGATTTGCAAATATTGAACCAACCTGCGAATAAGTCATATTTCATCATGTTGAAAAAGTTTTTAACGTATTACTGCATTTGGTAGAGACTCTTTGCATCCATGTTTTTCAGATATATTGGCTTGTAGCTGTATAGTCGTCCTTTTTTTATTTTTGTACTGTCTTTACCTGGTATTGGTATCACGGTAATGTTGGCCTCATAAAATGAATTTTGAGGCTATCCTTCCTCTTCCATTATTTGGAGTAGTTTGGGAATAATAAGCATTAATTATTCTTTTTATTCTTTTTTATTTTGTTTTTTTTTTTTTTGAGAGAGACAGAGCATGAATTGAGGAGGGACAGAGAGAGAGGGAGACATGTAATCTGAAGCAGGCTCCAGGTTCTGAGTTCTCAGCACAGAGTCCGATGCAGGGCTTAAACTCACGAACTGTGAGATCAGTACCTAAGTTGAAGTCAGACACTTAACTGACTGAGCCATCCAAGCGCCCCAATTTCTTTATGTTTGGTAGAGTTCATCTATGAAGCCATATGATCCTGGACCTTGTTGGTTTGTTGTTGTTGTTGTTGCTGCTGTTGTTGTTTCTTTTTTATTGCTGATTGAAATTTCTTGCTTGTTATTGGTTTGTTTAAATTTTCTATTTCTGAGTTTTGGGAGGTTATGTTCCTAGGAATGTATACATCTTTCTAGGTTGTCCAATTCATTGGCATATATTTTTCAAAGTATTCTTCCAAAAATTTTTTGTATTTCTGTGGTGTCGGTTGTTCTTTCTCTTCTCTCATTTGTGATTTTATTTATTTGTCTTTTTTTCGTGACAGNNAGATCTGGTTAAAGGTTTATCAATTTTATTGATTGTTTTCAGTGAACCAGCTCCTGACTTTATTGATCTCTTCTGTTGTTTGTTTATTTTTGTTTTTATATCATTTATATCTGCTCTAATTTTATTATTTATTTCCTGCTAATTTTGGGGTTTTCTTTCTGTTCTTTTTCTAGCTACTATAGATTTAAGGTTAGGTTGTTTATTTGAGAGTTTTGTTGGTTTTTGAGGTAAGCTTTTGTTGTTCTGAACTTTAAGAACTATTTTTGCTGGATCCCAAAGATTTTGGACAATTGCCTTCATTTTCATTTGTTTCCAGATAATTGTTTATTTCTTCTTTGATTTCTTGGTTGACTGATTCATATTTTAGTAGCATGCATTTTTTGTTTTTTATTTTTTTATTTTTTTGTGTGTTGCTACTAGTGATATGGTCAAGCAAAGTCTCTTTTATTGTTTTCTCTTTTCTTTTCTCTTTTTTTTATTTTACAAATAGTTTATTGTCAAATTGGTTTCCATATAACACCCAGTGCTCATCCCCACAAGTGCCCTCTTCCGTGCCCATCTCCCCCTTCCCCCCACCACCCACCCCTCCT
>NW_027532192.1:95164-112392 GCF_008692635.1 Crocuta crocuta
ATGTATTTGTTCTGTTTCCAGTTTTTTTTTTTCTTGTGGTTAATTTCTAGCTTCATAACATTGTGGTCAGAAAACATTCATGATATGACTTTGATCTTTTTGGAATTTGTCAACACCTGTTTTGAGGCCTAAAATGTGATCTAAAGAACATTCCATATACACTTGAAAAGAATATGTATTCTGTTGTATTATGATGGGATGTCTGAATATGTCTGTTAAATCCACCTGTTTCCATTGTGTCATTCAAAGTCAGTCTTTCCTTGATTTTCTGTTTGAATTTCTTGTCCGTTTTTTAAACATTTATTTATTTTGGGGCTAGTGCAAGCGAGGGAGGGGCAGAGAGAAGTGGACGAGGGATCCAAAGCAGGCTTTGTGCTGACAAAAGCAGGCTTTGTGTTGACCCCTGCTCAAACTCATGAACTGTGAGATCATGACCTGAACCAAAGTCGGACGCTCAACCAACTGGGCCACCCAGGTGCCCTGAATCACCTGTCCATTGATGTAAGTGTAGCATTAAATTCCACTACTATCATAGTATTATTATTATTCCCTTTATGTTTGTTATTAACTGTTTAATGTATTTGGGTACTCCCATNTATATAGTGTCCTTTTTTGTCTCTTGTTGCAATATTCATTTTAAAGTTTATTTTGTCCAGTATAAGTATTGATACTCAAGCGCTTTCTCCCCTCTGGCTTTCTTTTGACATCCATTTACATGATTGATATTTCTCCATTCTCTCACCTTCTTTTTTTATTTTTTTAAATTTATTTATCTATTTTGTTTGTGTGTGTGTGTGAGAGAGAGAGAGAGAAAGAGAGAGAGAGAGAGAGAGAGAGAGAGAGAGATATGAGAGAGAATGAGTGGGGTAGGGGCAGAGAGAGAAGGAGAGATAGTTCCAGGCAGGCTCTGCACAGTCACGGGGGTGCCTGGGTAGCTCAGTGGTTAAGCGTCCGACTTCAGCTCAGGTCATGATCTCACAGTCTGTGGGTTCGAGCCCCACGTCAGGCTCTGTGCTGACAGGCAGAGCCTAGAGCGTGCTTCAGATTCTTTGTCTCCCTCTCTCTCTGCCCCTCCCCCTCTCATGCTCTGTCTCTCTCCATCTTTCAAAAATAAATAAATGTTTAAAAAATTTAAAAAAAACATATAGTGAGTGTCGTATTGGTTTCAGTAGTAGAATTTAGTGATTTATCACTTACATATAATACCCAGTGTTCATCCCAACAAGTGCTCTCCTTAATGATCATCGCCTATTTATCTCATTCCCCACCTACCTCCTCTCCAGCAAACCTCAGTTTGTTCTCTATAGTTAAGAGTCTCTTATGGTTTGCTTCCTTCTTGGTTTTTACCTTATTTTTGCTTCCTTTCCCCTATGTTCATCTGTTTTGTTTCTTGAATCTCACATATGAGTGAAATCATATATTTTTCTTTCTCTAACTTATTTCACTTAGCACCATACACTCTAGTCCCATCCATGTTGATGAAAATGGCAACATTTCATTATTTTTGATGGCTGAATAATATTCCATCGTATGTATGCATGTATGTATGTATGTATGTGTGTATATCACATCTTCTTTACCCATTCATTGGTCGATAAACATTGGGGATCTTTCCATAATTTGGCCATTGTTGATAGTGCTGCTATAAACATTGGGATGCATGTGCCCCTTCGAATCAGCATTTTTGTATCTTCTGGGTAAATACCTAGAAGTGAGATTGCTGGGTCATAGGATAGTTCTATTTTTACTTTTAAAGAACCTCCATACTGTTTTCCAGAGAGGCTGCATCAATTTGCATTCCCACCAACAGTGTAAGAGGGTTCCCCTTTCTCCACATCCTTGCCAACATCTGTTGTTTCTTGTCTTGTTAATTGTGGCTATTTTGAAAGGTGTGAGGTAGTATCTCATCATGGTTTTGATTTGTATTTCCCTAATAATGAATGACGTTGAACATATTTCCATGTGTCTATTAGCCATTTGTAGGTCTTCTTTGCAAAAATGCCTATGCATATCTTCTGCCCATTTCTAAAATAGATTATTTGTTTTTCAGGTGTTGCTCTTGATAATTCTTTATAGATTTTGGATACTAACCCTCTATCAGATATGTCATTTGCAAATACCTTCTTCTATTCCATAGATTGCTTTTAGACCTCTAGTATATTGAAGTAAATTCCTTCTATATTTAGTTTATTGAGCATTTTGTCCTGAATGTATGTTTAGTTTCATCAGATATTTTTCTAATTTTACTTAAAAAATAATGCATTTGTTAAGTGAAGCATCTGACTTCAGCTCAGGTCATGATCTTGCAGTTCAGAGTTCAAGGCCGCATCCGAGTCTCTGCTGTCAGTGTAGAGCCTGCTTTGGATCCTCTGCCTCCCTCTTTCTCTGTTTCTCTCTCTCTCCAAATATAAATAAACATAAAAAAATTTTTTCCTTCATTCTTTCATGTCTGCATCATATTTATTAATTTGGTGATGTTGAAACATTCTTTTATCTTAAGGATAAATCTCCCTTGATTGTGATGTATGGTCCCTTTAATGTACTTTTGAATTTGTCTTCCTGAATTTGTTAATGAATTTTCCATCTTTGTTCATTAGAGATATTGGGCTGTAGGGTTTTTTTCCCCTCATGATATCTTTGCATTACTTTGGTATTAGGGTACTACTGGACCCATAAAATGATTTTGAAAATGTTCCCCCTTCTTCAATCTTTTGGGAGAGTTTTAGAATAGTTGGCATTAATTAATCATTAAATGTTTGGTAATATTCATTAGTGAAGCTATCTGGTTCCAGGAATTTATTTGTTGGGAGGTTATTATCACTTAACATCATTACTGGGTGCCTTCCTTATTCAGTCTTGGTAGGTAATATTTATCTACAAATTGATCCATTGCTTCTAGTGTAACCAAATTCTTGGCATACAAATTGTCTACAGTAGTCTCTTATTCTTTTTATATCCGTAGTATGAGTTGTAATATTTTTCTTCATTTATGATTTTATTAACTTCAATCACTCTTTGTTAGTTGGTTTAGCTAAAGTTTTGTAAATTTTGTGTACCTTTCAAAAACCTCTTTTTCCCATTATTTTTCTATTGATTTTCTTTTCTCTATTTTATTTACTTTTATTCTAATATTTTCTAAGCATTATTTTTATTTGCTTATATCTTTAATATTGTAAATAAAAACTTCATTGAAATAAGGAACACATGGATTTACTTCAAGATTATTTTATTTGTGAGGGGTATAGTTGACACCTATTATTACATTATATTTTAGGTATATAACATAATAATTCAACAACTCTGTACATTATTCTATGTTCAGCACAAGTGTAACTACCATCTGTCACCATGCAACAATATTACAAAAACAGTGATCATATTTCCTATGCAGTACATTTGGTTCCTGAAACTTATTCATTCCGTAAATTGAAACCTGTATCTCCCACTTTCTTTGACTCATTTTGCCCATCCCACTAAATTTCTCCCTCTGACAACCACTAATTTCTTCTCTGTATTTATAGCTCTGGTTCTTTTGGTTTATTTATTCATTTTTTATGTTGCACATATAAGTTAAATCACACACTACTTATCTCTCTTTATCTGACTTATCTTACTGAGTGTAATACCCTCCACAAATGACAAGATCTTATTACTTTTTATGGCTAAGTAATATTTCATTGTGTACATACACATTGTCTTTATTCACCTATCAATTGACCCTTATGTTGCTTCCATATCTTGTTTATTATAAATAATGGTATAATATACATAGGGGTGCATATATACCTTAAAGATAGTGTTTTTTCTTTCAGTAAATACCAAGTACTGGAAATACTCAATAATATGGTATTTATATTTTTAGCTTTGTGAGGAACCTCTATACTGTTTTCATGGTGGTTGCATGAATTTATACTCCCACCAACAGCATGTGAAAGTTCCTATTTCTCCACATCCTTGCTAACACTTGTTATTTCTTGTCTTTCTGATTCTAGCCATTCAGACAAGTGTAAGGTAATATCTTTTGGTAGCTTCGGTGTGCATTTCCTTGATGATTAGTAATGTTAAGCATATTTGTCATCTGGGTCTTATTTGGAAAAACATATATTCAGGTCCACTGTCCATTTTTAAAATTAAATTTGTTATTATTATTACTATTATTATTATTTGGTGCTGAGTTGTATAAGTTTTTTATATATTCTGGATACCAACCCCTTATCAGATATATCATTTGCAAATATTTTCTTTCATTCAGTAGATGACATTTTAATTTTGTTAAAGGGTTTTTTTTTTTTGCTGTGGAAAAGCTTTTTATTTCGGTGTAGTCTCAATAGTTTATATCTGTTTTTGTTTCCCTTGCCTTAGGAGACAGATCTAGAAAAAACTATTGCTGAAGCTGATGTCCAAAACAAGCTGCCTATGTTTTATCTAGGATTTTTATGTTTTCAGGTCTCATATTTATGTCTTTAATCCATTTTGAGTTGATACTTGTGTATGATGTAAGAACATGATCCAGTTTCATTCTACATGTAGCTGTCCAGTTTTCCCAAGACCTTTGTGGAGGAGACTGACTTTCCTTGTTGTATTCTTTTTACCTTTGTTATAGATTAGTTGAACATATATATGTAAATTTATTTCTGGGGTCTCTATTCTGTTCCACTGATCTATGTATCTATTTTTGTGACTGTCCCCCACTATTTTTATTATTACAGCTTTGTGGTATATCTTGAAATCTGGAATTGTAATCCCTTCAGATTTGTTCTTCTTTCTAAAAAAATATTTTTTTTATCATTTGGGATCTTTTGTGATTCTATTCAAATTTTAGTATTATTGTTCTAGTCTGTGAAAAATACTGTTGGCATTTTGATAGGGACTGCACTGAATCTATACATCGCTTTGTGTAGTATGGACATTTTAGCAATATTAGTCCGAAATATCCATAAGCATGGAATATCTTTTTTTTTGTAGTTTCAAGTTTTATTTAAATTCCAGTTAACATACAGTGTAATAATAGTTTCAGGTATAGAATTTAGTGATTCACCACTTACATACGACACCCAGTGCTCATCACAATAAGTGTAATATCTTTTTCTTTGCGTCATCATCAATTTTTTCATCACTGTTTCATACTTTTCAGATCACAGGTCTTTTACTTCCTTGGTTAAGTTTATTCCTAGGTATTTTATTCTTTTTTTTGGTGTGATTTCAAATGGAATTGTTTTCTTAATTGCTCTTTCTGCTACCTTGTTAATAGTTTATAGAAAACCAGCCAATTTCTGTGTACTAGTTTGTATTTTTCAAATTTACTAAATTCATTTATTACTTCTAAATATTTTTGTGGGGGTGTTTAGGGGTTTCTTTGTATAGTATCATGTCATCTGCAAATAGTAAAAGGTTTATTTCTTCTTTACCAAGTTAGACATCTTTTATTTATTTTTCTTGTCTGATTGTTGTGGTTAGGACTTCCAGTATTATGTTGAATAAAAGTGGCAAGAGTATACATCCTTGTCTTGTTCCTGATCTTAGAGGGAAAATATCTGTTTTTCACCATTGGGTATGATGATAGCTGGTTTTTTTTTAATGTTTATTTACTTATTTTTGAGTGAGAGAGAGTGTGAGTGGGGAAAGGACAGAGAGAGAGGGAGACAGACACTCCAAATCAGGCTCTGCACTGTTAGCACAGAGCCCAGACACAGGCCTCGAGCTCAAGAACTGTGAGATAATGACCTGAGCCAAAACCTAGAGTTGAACATTTAACCAACGGAGCCACCCAGGCACCTCACCTGTAGACTTTTCTTGTATGGTCTTTATTATGTTGAGGTATGTTCCCTCTAAACCTACTTTATTGAGATTTTTTACTATGAATAGATGTTGAATTTTGTCAAATGATTTTTCTGCATCTATTGAGATGATTATATTATTTCTATCCTTCAATTTCTTAATTTGGCACATCATGTTGATTTGTGGATATTCAACTAGCCTTGAATTTCTGTAATAAATTCCACTTGATTGCAGTGAACCATCCTTTTTTTGAAAATTATTATTTATTGGGGTACCTAGGTAAGTCAGTCGGTTAAACATTCAACCTCATCTCAAGTCATGATTTTGCAGTTTATGAGTTTGAGCTCCATGTAGGGCTCTGCGCTGACAGCTCAGAGCCTGGAACCTGCTTTAGCTTCTGTGTCTCCTTCTCTTTCTGCCCCTCCTATGCTCACACTCTGTCTGTCTCTCTCAAAATTAAATCAACATTAAAAAATTAAAAACTATTTATTGAGTTTCTTATTGTTTGATTGACTGATTTTAAGTAGCCTCCATGCTCAGTGTGCAGCTTGAACTCATGACGCAGAGATCAAGTGTCACATGCTCTGTTGACTGAGCCTACCAGGTGCCCTGTGAATCATCCTTTCAATGTATTGTTGGGCAGGTTTGCTAATAATTTGTTGAGGAGTTTTGCATCTATGTTTTTCAAGGATAGTAGTCTGTAGTGGTTTTGTTTGTTTGTTTGTTTGTTTGTTTTATAGTGTCTTTGTCTGGTTTGTTATCAGGATATTGCTGGATTTGTAGAATGAATTTACAAGCTTTCCTTCCTCCTTTCTTAGAATAATTTGAGAAGAATAGGTATTAACTCTTTTTCAAATATTTGGTAGAATTTACTTGCTTTTTAAAAAAATAATTTAAATGTTTTTTTATTTATTTCTGAGGGAGAGAGACAGCATGAGNAGAGGGAGTCACAGACTGAAACAGGCTCCAGGCTCTGAGCAGGCAGTCAGCACAGAGCCCGATGCGGGGCTCGAACCCACGAACCGCGAGATCATGACCTAAGTGAAAGTCGGACGCTTAACTGACTAAGCCACCCAGGCGCCCCTTAAGATTGTATTTTTAAGTAATCTCCCTACTGACAAGGGCCTGAAACTTACAACACCAAGATCAAGAGTTGCATGCTCCACTGACTAGGCCAGCAAGGCCACCCAGAGTTTATCGATTTTGTTTCTCATTTGAAAGAACCAGTTCTTGCTTCCACTGATCTTTTATCTTATTTCTTATTTTTATTTCATTAATTTATGGTCTGATCTTTGTTACTTCCTTTAATCACCCTGGGCATTGTTTCTTTTTTTTTTTTTCTAGTTACTTTAGGTATAAATTTAAATAATTTATTTGAGATTTTTCTTGTTTTTGAAGTAGGCCTATAATGTTCTAAAATTCCCTCTTAGAGCCACTTTCATTGTATCAGAGATTGTGGATCATTGTGTTTTCATTTTCATTTGTCTCAGGGTATTTTTTAATTTCCTATTTTATTTCTTTGTTGACCCATTGGCTGCTTAGTAGCAATTTTTTCAGGTTCTATGTGGTTGTTCCTTCCATTTTTTGGGTAATTCTTTTTTTTTAAATACCATTATAGTCAGAAAGGATGCATATTATTTTAATATTCGCAAATTTATTGAAATTTTTGTGATCATGTATTGTGGCCTAAAATGCAATCTATTCTGGAGAGTATTCAATGTGCACTTGCAGAGAATGTGTATTTTGTTGTTTGTGGATGGAATGTTGTGAATCTATCTGTTAAGTCCATCTGGTCTTATGTATCATTCAAAAACAGTATTTTCTTACTAATTTATTGCCTAGATGAACTTTCATTAATGTAAGTAGAGTGTTAAACCTTCCTACCATTGTCCTATTACACTCAATTTCTCCCTTTTTAACTGTTTATGTTTGTTTTATGTATTTAGGTCTTCATAGGTTGAGTGTATAGATATTTACAACTGTTTTACCTCTTGTTTGATCGATTCCCTCATTATGTAATGCCTTTTTTTTTTTGTCTCTTACTATAGTTCTTGTTTAAGTTTATTTTGTTTAAGTATTGCTCCCTTGGCCTTTTTCTTTTCCTGCTTCAATTGGCTTTGAAAAATCTTTTTCAATCCTTTCACTTTCAAGTGTATGTTTCTTTAGACTGAAGTGAATCTCTTTTGGGAAGTATACAGATGGGTCTTCTTAAAAATGAATGCTGTCATCCTATGTCTTTTGATTGGAACATTTAGACCATTACATTAAATAAAATTATTCATGGGTAAGTACTTATTTCCATTTTGTTTAGTCTTTTCTAGTCGTTTTTGCAATTTTTTTCTTCTGTTCTTTTCTTAGCCTTTCTTATTTCCTTGTGATTGATGACTTTTTGTAGAGTTATGCTTGGCTTTCTTTCCTTTTATTTTTTTTGGGGGTGTATCTGCTATAAATTTTGGGTTTGTGGTTACTGTGAGGTTCACATATAACATCCTGAGAATATAGCAACCTATATTAAGTTAATGGTCACTTATGTTAAAACATATTCTAAAATAACTTTTTTAGTCTCCCTCCACATTTTATGTATATGTTGTCATATATTACATCTTTTTATTCATAGTTTTCTTACTTCTAATTATAGCCTTTTTTAATTTCACTAAAATATGTCTCTTACATATTTCTTGTAAGAATGAATTAGTGTTGATGAATTCCTTTAGCTTAGTTCATCTTGGACACTTTTTGTATCTCCTTTAATTATGAGTGATAACCTTGCATCTGGGTGAGTATTCTTAGCTGTAAGCTTTTTTCCCCTCTTTCAGCTCTTTGAATATATTATGCCACTTTCTGGCCTGCAGAGTTTCTGCTGAAAAATCAGCTGACAGCCTTATGATATTTCCCTTGTATGTACATTTTTCTTCTCTCTTTGTGTTTTAAAATTTTATTTATTTTTAACATTTGCCACTTTATTTTTTTTAATTTTTTGTTTATTTATTTTTGCGAAAGAGTGAGAGAGAGCGGGGGTGGGCCCGAGAGAGAAGGAGACACAGAATCTGAAGCAGTCTTCATGCTTTGAGCTGTCAGCACACAGCCTGATGCAGGGCTCAAACTTACAAACCGTGAGATCATGACCTGGGCCGAAGGTGGACACTTAACCTACATTACTTCACATAATGTTCTCTCTCCACGTAGAGAATATTCTGGGAGGAGAGATGAAAGTGAGGTAAGTAAAAGCTAGGGTGTCTTGCTGTGCTCAGTGCAGGGGATGCACTGGCAGGGTGACTAGAGCTTATGCTTACAAAGACTAGAGTGTTCTGGCATTATCTTAGCAGGGGACGTCCTAGCATGGCAGCTGAAGCTGAAGAAAGCATGAAACAGGTGATCTCAGAGTACTCTGTTTTAGGGATGTCCTAATAAGCCATCTAGATCTTAAATTGTGTGAGCTTGGAGTGTTCCAAATTTCTTTGCACATCTTCCACTTTAGCACAGTGGTTGGAGTTGTAGTGGGTAAACTAGAGTGTCCCATGTGTGCAATGCTGAGACCACGTTAGGAGGATACCTGGAGCTGTTTTGAGCTAGTGGCCCAGGTCTCATTGAGGTAATAGGCCTGCTAGGGCACTCAGACTCTGCTCCCATCCATTCTATCAAGGTGGAGAGGGAACATAAACCTTGGTGCCTGTTGTCTTCTCTGACCCAGAACTAGCTCCAGTAGCTCTCTTGTTCATTTGGCAGGGTTCTAAGGCTAGTTCTTTTATATTCTAGCTGATGCTTTAATTCATGGCTTTTTCCTGTGCCCCAGGGCAGATGAATCTGTTCAGAGCTCCTAGTACTATTCCTTACTGCTAAAATTTACAGTATTGGGTGTGGGGGTTCCCTTCATTATCATGTCTTCACCCTCTTGCCATTCTTTATGTGGTCTCTTTACCTTTTGTTGCAAAGAAGCTGTATAGTCATCCCTAAATTCCTCTTCAGGAGGAATTCCTCTATAGATAGATGTATATTTGGTGTGTCCATGGAGGAGATTATCTTAGGGTCTTTATACTTTGTCGCTTCAGACTACAAATCTCTTCTTTCTTTTCTATGTTCTCATAAGCCATTTCATATTTTATTCTAGAAGTTTTATTTCCATCAAATTTCCCAGTCCCATGTCTCCAAGATCTGATGCTTACTCCTTTATTTTTTAAAAGAAAATCATCAGTCTATCTGCCAATCACCAGTCCTCAAAGTTCAACAGGAATGTTCTTGGACTGGGTTACTTTGGAGAACAGTGGCCTAATTCCAATTCTGGGCCCTTTGAAGCCTTGAGACATTTAACTTGAGACAAAGTGCTCCTTGACTATCCTTACTTAAACTTATTCTGGAATTAATAAACTATTGAAGTAAGGAGCCTTGAAGAATGCACTGGGCCTGGAAGGACCATGACTTTTGTACTGCTTTTGTAAAGTTTGCAGGACAGATTTCAGAAAGTATTAGATTTAGAAAATATTTCTAAGTACATTATTATAATCTGGTTACTTTAATAGTCATTCCTTCACTCAAAAAATAAATTTAATGCCTAATAGAAACACAGAAATGCATCAGATATGGGACGTGTCCTTAAGAATCTCACAGTCCAAAGCAGAGATGATAACGGAAAAGGACTTTGATATGAAGGGACAAGACTGAGAGCACTTTTATTCTTTAAACACACTCCTATATCTTTATATCAATACTGTTCTGTAGCTTACTTTTTGAGACTCCTGGGAAATAACTATATCATCAATGGAGACAGCTTTATAGAAAGATCTTAGCATTATCAGGAGATATAGGCCCTAATCTTAGCCCTGTCACTGCCTACCAGGCTGATCTCACACAAATCTCGTTTTCCTTCGGGGCCTCTATCTCCCCATTTGAAGTGGGAAAACAGGTGGGGGAACATTAAATAATCATAATTGGTTCTTTCCTGAATTATACATACCAAACCAGGGTGTATTATAAAGCTTGTAGTGGATTTCTCTTCCACTGCTTGTGCTGAACACATTTAACAAAATTGTTGTAAACAATGATCACAATTTAAGCTCAAGGAAGAGAGCATTATCTATTAGATCTGCATGAAATCCAGATCAGCTAAATGAGGCAATCCATGAGAGCTTAGAACAGGTTAGTGAAAGACAGTTTCAGGCTGGGATAAAAGCATTTATTTATAATGACTGACTGAATTGCAAAATATCTGGCACAAAGAAAAATGTATACATATATATTCCCCAAAGCAAAAATGACTCATCTTTCAACAGAAAGAATAAGGTCAACATACGAAATGTGTGGGCACAACAGAGGAAAAGAACTCACATACTATGTGCCAGACTCTCTGGTAAACTTTGAAAAGAGGAAACTGAAGCTTAACATGCCTCTAAAGAAATAAATTAGGGGCGCCTGGGTGGCTCAGTTGGTTAAGCGTCCGACTTCAGCTCAGGTCATGATCTCACGGTTCGTGGGTTCGAGCCCCGCGTCAGGCTCTGTGCTGACAGCTAGCTCAGAGCCTGGAGCCAGCTTTGGATTCTGTATCTCCCTCTCTCTCTGACCCTCCCCTGCTCACGCTGTCTCTCTCCCTCTCTCAGAAATAAGTAAAACATTTAAAAATCCAATATTTCCTTATCTTTAAAAAAAGTAGAACTAAATTAATTCTTTATCAAGAATATATTTTTCTGCAGAGCCATTTATGGCTTCAGTGCAATCCCTATATGCTGAGCGAAATAAGTCAGGCAGAGAAGGACAAATATCATATGTCTGCACGTATAGGAGGATTAGGAGGAACTTAACGGAGGACCATGGGGGAGAAGAAGGGGGGAAATAGTGGGGGAGAGGGAGGGAGGCAAATTCTGGAAATCTAATGCACCACATAGTGATTATGGTCAACAATACTGTACTATATACTTCAAAAATTTCTAAGAGAATAGGTCTTAAATCTTCTCACCACAAAATAATAAATTTGTGACCCGATAGAAATGTTACCTAAAGCTACAGTGGTAATCATATTGCAATATATAAATGTGTCAAATAAACATGTTGTATACTTTAAACTTACACAATGAAATGTGTAATTTATATATCAATTTAAAATAATATTTTTACTATGATGAGAAGACACTATTTTGGTCTTTAAGATACACCAGTGAATAAAACAGAAATAAATGTTTAAAAAACACACGAAAACCCTGCATTTGAAGAATACCAATTCAATGGAACCAAGGGCTAACAGTCCTCTGTATTATGGGAAACTATAGAATTACAATTATCCCTCCTAAATACTCACTGCTCATAAAACTAAATATCTATTTGAGACAGAATTTCATCAAGAATTATCTCCTGTAGCATGCATAGATTTTCTTCTCTTCTCTGTACTGTTACAATATCCATTTAAAGATCTTTATTTTTTGAGGTTTGTATTAATCATATTTCTCAGTTTATACGACTTATTTTTACTGGTAAATGCAAGGCTCCTCTCTAGTGTTTTTGTTTATTTACCTATTTATATGTTTATCTTTTAATTCATTGTTCTTTTTTATTGTCACTACCCACTCTTATTCCCCCTCCTAATCATATTATTCTACAGACACATTCATTTCATGAATCTTGCATGGTCTTTTCTCAAATGTCACTTCCTCAGAGGAGACTGTCCTGACTCCTGCTTAAAATACCCCCTCCTTGTCATTCCTTATCCTTTTACACTTTTTTTTTCCTTACAGAAAAACTCAATATTTAAAGTTCAATTATTTTCCTCATTTAATTCAATGTAAGCTCCACAGGAGTAGGTACTTTGTATTATACACCATTGTATTCCTAGAGCCTAAAACAGTGTCTGGCACAAAGTAGATGGTCAAATAATAGTTCAGGAATGAATGTATGAGTAAATGAATAAAGGTAAATTTATTCCCCAGTGACAATTGAGAAAGTTTAGGTCCGCATAAATAACTCAAAAATTTCTGAAATGTTGTGTATGTTTATAATTAATCCCATGCCATATTTATACTTTTTATTGACCACCTACTTTGTGACAGGCACTGTGCTAAGCATTGCAGAGACCAATGGTAAATAAACAATATACTTCTTTCCCACAAGGATATTGTAGTCTAATGATCAAAATGGTAAGTGGGAGGTTTCAAGGGAAATGGTTGTGTAGGACGACCTTGAGCTCACCTCATCCCACGGATACAACTACATAGCACTGACATTGGTGTAAACAACCCAGAAAATGATTCAAACACCGGCAGAAAAGACTGCACAGCTAAATGTAAAAAAGGGTCACATCCAGAAGAGTAGGAAAGGCAGAGATATGGTCAGAAACTTAAAGGAAGAGCAAGACTGCAGCAGACATGGAGAGGAGAGAGTAAAAGCCACTCAAACTGCAGAGCTTACATGGGGAAGATTAATATTTATAACATTTGGCTTTGAAAACCAAAGTGGTCAAATAATGTGAATTCTTAAAACCAATAGCAATTAAAACCTAGAATTTTTGGGGGGAGAGTGGGGGAGCCTGGGTGGCTCAGTCAAGTAATAACCAACTCTTGGTTTTGGCTCAGAATGTGATCTCACAGTTCATGAGTTCAAGCTCTGCATAGGGTTCTATGCTGGCAGCATGCAGCCTGCTTCGGATCCTTTCTCTCCCTCTCTCTCTCTCTCTGCCCCTACCCTGCTCATGATGTCTCTGTCTCTTTTGAAATAAATAAGTAAACTTTTTAAAAATTTAGAGATTTTTAAAAATTTTAATTCCAGTATAATTAATATGCAGTGTTATATTATCTTCAGGTGTACAATAGAGTGATTCAACACTTCCTTACATCACCTAGTGCTCATCACAAGTGCCCTGCGTAATCCACAGCACTTATTTCACCCATCCTGCCACTCACCTCCACTCTGGTAACCATCAGTTTGTTCTCAATAGTTTAAAATTTGTTTTCTGGTTTTCTTGTTCTATTTTGTTTTATTTTGCTCATTTGTTTTATTTCTTAAATTCCACATATCAGTGAACTCATATGGCATTTGTTTTTCTGACTGACTTATTTCACTTAGCATTAGACTCTCTAGCTCCATCCATGTCATTGAAAATTAAAACCTGGAATATTAAAAATCAATGGGCGTAGGTTTGGGAAATCTGGGAGGGTGAGGGGAAGATGAGTCGCCATGCTTAAAGTAAAACCACAACAAACAGCCCATAGAGATACATCATACAACTAGCAGTTTGAAAAACACCTGGGGCATACAGGAGGGAAAGTTATATATTAATTGGAGAGGATGTCCCTGAAAGGCAGGGATTCCTGGGGGGATCCTAGAGGAAAAAAAGCTGGAAAATGCTATTTACTTCCACCACTCCCCAGCAAAAAACACACAGACACCTGTTGGAACCAAAACAGTGCTACTCTGGCGAACAAACTTGCTTAAACTGCTGTCCCAAGCTCCACTCCCCCTACATGTTGCATATCTACGGCCTCCAATACACTCTTGGCCAGTGCTCATCCAGGGCAATGCCACAGGCCTGGTAGTGTGCAAGAACCCCTAACAGAGGCCAAAAATCACTTCAAAGTGACTCCTTTTACAGTGATAGGAAAAGATAACCACACATACAAGACAGACTCTGGCAACAGCAGTGGGATGAGGGCAGAAAGCTGGTCTGACTTCAAGCCATATCTACCAACAAAAACTTTTCAGAGGGGAAAAAGGGAAAGCACACTGTAGTTTCATGCTACTGCATCATGGCAAACTACTGGTGGCATTCCACGTGGCTCAGCCCAAGTCCAACGTAACTATAGACTGGATCACTAACACCACAAGAACAAATACTACACACAACAGGCAAAGAGAACCAGAGTACAGCTGCTCTGGAGAACAGTATGGAGATTCCTCAAAAAAATAATAATAGAGATATCCTACCACCCAGCAATTTGCACTATTAAGTTTTTATCCAAAGGATACAGGAGAGAGGCAAGATGGTGGAGAAGTAGGGAGCTCCATACATTTCACTTGCCCCCATCTCTCAAACAGAGAAGCCCCGAAGCCATAGAAAATTGCAGGAGTTTGGGAGGAAAAGGAGACAAAGTCCACTGAGAAAACAACTTTATAGGTGCGTGAGTGGGAACTGAGAAAGATAAAAATGGGCTAGGACCCGGAGTCACGGAAAGAGGGGAAGGAGCCCCCTTTGTTGGGAGCTGCAGTGAGTCAAGTGGAAAAGAAAGAGTGGCTGAAACTGCTCAAATAAATGTCCCTGTCCCTGGAGAGAAGACAGAAACCTCAGCTCAGGACAGAGAGTGATCCGGTTTCCAGCTGTGGAACTGATTTTGAGCTGGACGCTCCAGTCCCAGGCAACACCAGGAGAAACTGCTCCTCTGCTCTCCAGTTCCATCCAGAGGGGACGCGGCGTGACCTGAAACCGCTCCACTGCTCATCCTGTTTAGCTCAATCCCCAGTGGGAAAGCAGCCGGCTTGAAACTGCTCAGAGGACTTGGCCTGCGGGTTTATAATTCAGGCAGTATCAGTAAAGCACGCAGACTAAGATCAGGAAACGAGGTATGGCTTGAGACAAAGAACACAGCCCACCTTGGCTACATCCGCGGCACAGGGAGACAGGAAACAAAAGAGTGATTTGCAACACTTGGTTCGAGAAGGGACAGGGGCGCTGCTATTTTTCTCCACATAACCACCAGGGTGAGACCTCAGGGAATGGCCTGCACAACACAGATGAGGCTATGACCTGCCTACACCAAACCACGCTTATCCCCACTAGAGAGCTGTTTTTTTTTTTTTTTTNTGTCTCATTCGTATCCCTCCCCACCGTTGGACTGGGCACTCTGGTCATTGGTTTGCTTAAACTGTCATATTTAATCCATTCTCTAGATGTATATTCTACACCTCCACTGCTGCCTTTCGATCTGTCCCTCTTTCTGGAATAATTGGACAGTATATTTTCTCTGAGTAACATTATCTTCGTTTCTTTCTCCTCACCTCTTACCATATTCTCATCTTTCTGTTTCTGAAATAACCCTCTTACTCTCTCTGCCAGATTACTGTCCAATTTCATTTACTCCCTACCCTGTCATTTCTCTCTTTGTACATGCTGTTCCATTTACACTGCATACACCCTGCTCTTTACTTGTAGCTGGGAATTCTGGTATTGTGCTTTTAGATTGTCCTTTGTCTTTTGTATTTGTTTCTTACTTCTTTTATTTCTTCTTTTATATGTTTTATTTTTTATTTATTTTTTTTCACAAGCATGCATTTTTTTTTTAATTTTTTTTTTTACAAATAGTTTATTGTCAAATTAGTTCCCACATAACACTCATTGCTCTTCCCAACAAGTGTCCTCCTCCATGCCCATCCCCCCTCCCCCCCACATCCNCTATGACCCAACAATAGCACTGCTAGGAATTTACCCAAGGGATACAGAAATGCTGAGGCATAGGAGCACGTGTACCCCAATGTTCATAGCAGCACTCTTCTTTTATATGTTTTAATCTTTAATTTTTAATTATTTGTTTTTCCTTCATCATTTTGTAAATTTTTTTCCTTCCTTTTTTTTTTCTTTTTCTTTTTCCCTTTCAGTTTGCTTGTTGGATTTGTCTGTGCATTTATGTGCCTCTGTTCCCTTTTTGTTTGTCTGTCTGTTTTCTTTTCCAGGACTACCTCAGGAAAAAATCCAAAGTACACATGGTGGAGATTCCCAAATCCCACAACAAGTAGGGAAATAAAATAACCAAGGTCTCAACAAGAGAGACCAAGAGATACCATTCAAAGAACACTTCCTGAATGGACAGACCCTGGACAGTCAAAGAACCTTCTTTAATACATCAGTACCTACAGGTGCAGAGCACATAACAAGCTTTTAAACCTAACAAGAGACAGAAAGCAAGCCAAAATGACAAAACGGAAGACTTCTCCTCTAAAGAAATTCCATGAAGAAATAACAGCTAAAGAACTGCTCAAAACAGATATCAGCAACATAATTGAACAAGAATTTAAAACAATAGTCATAAAATGAATCACTGGGCTTGAAACAAGCATGGAAGACATCAGAGAAACTATTGCTACAAAAACTATGGAGCTTAAAAATATTTGTGATAAATTAAAAAATGCTATAAATGAGGTGCATAATAAAAAGGAGGCGTCCAATGCACGGACTGAAGAGGCAGAGAGGAGAATAGGTGAATTAGAAGACACAATTATAGAAAAAGAGGAAGTCAAGAAAAAGGGAGATAAACTGATCCAGGAGTATGAAAGGAGAGTTTAAGAGCTGAGTGACACAATCAAATGGAACAATATCTGTATCATAGTAATTCCAGAAGAAGAAGAGGGAGGAAAAAGTGCTGAAGGAGTCCTTGAGCAAATTATGGCAGAGAACTTCCCAAATCTGGGGAAGGAAACAGACATTGAAATCCACAAGGAACAGAGAACTCCCCTCAGATGTAATTTGAATCGATCTTCTGCAC
>NW_027532193.1:0-3273 GCF_008692635.1 Crocuta crocuta
TTTTCCTATTCTTTTTTTCTTTTGGAATCAGGCTCATAGTTTTTTGGTTGTTTCATAGTGGTTTTTTTTTTCCTTTCCTTTTTTTCTGGAGCAGGCTTCTTTTTGCTTTTTCTCTTTCTTTCTTTCTTTCCTTAATTTCTTTTTATTGAGAATCTGTTTTTTTTAATTCGTTATCATTTCTCTCTCTGTGTCTCTCTCTCTCTGTCTCTGTCTCTCTCTTTCTCTCTCTCCTGAAATAGGCTTCTCAAATTCTTTTTCAGGCTTATTTCAACCAACAAATCAAAGCACTCTTAGTTAATGATCCAAACACTCCCTATTGCAAGGAGGAAGGACATCTGCAGAGGAACGACTAGTAAGAAATACCAGACAAGACGCAACAAAACAGTGCACATAGCATACACCAGAAACACTTCTTACACTGCCAGGTCCTGAACAGGATATACAAAATCCTAAACTTAACCCTTTTTAATATAGCATTAGTCTCAGGTGAAGGAAACATAACAGCCTTTAAAAACAAGCAAAAGATACACATCTAAGCCAAAATGACAACATGAAAGAATTCTCCCTAAAATAACGGTCAAGAAGAATACACAGCTGGGGACTTGGTCAAAACAGGTATAAGTAGAATATGTGAACAATAATTTAGAACAGTAGTCATAAGACCACTAGCTAGGCTTGAGAAAAACATAGAAGACCTCAGAGAAACCTTTTCTACACCAATAAAAGACCTAAAACCTAGTCAGGCTGAAATAAAAAATGCTATAACTGAGATTCAAAACCAACTAGATATAATCACATTGAGAATTGAAGAAGCAGAGAGGACAATAGAAGACAAAATTATGGACAATAAAGAAGCTGAAAAGAAGAGGGAAAGGAAACTATTAGATCATGAAGGGAGACTTAGGGAATTGAGTGATTCCATCAAGTGAAAGTATATCTATATTGAGAGAGAGGAGGCCAAGATGGTGAAGTAGGGAGCTCCGTACATTTCACTCGCCCCAATATTTCACACGGAGAAGGCCTGAAGCCATAGGAACCCTTACAGAATCCATGAGTTTGGGAGGAAAAGGAGACAGAGTCCACTGAGAAAACCTAATAGTGTGAGTGCAAACTGGGGAAGATAAAATCAGGCTGGGACCAAAGACACGGGGGTGTGTGTGGGGGGGAATCCCCCTCTGCGGGGAGCCACAGTGAGTCAAGGGGGTAAAAGAGTGGCCTAAACTGCTCAAGACACTGAGCCTGTCGCTGGAGAAAGAAAAACCTCCACTTGGGACACAGAGGGATTCAGTTTCCTGTTCTCCAGCTGACCCTAGGCGGATTGTAGGCATCCCAGGTGACCCCCGCAAAACTGCTCCCCACTCGCCAGTTCGACCTGAAGGGGACGTGCAGAGGCCATCCTTTGTGCTTCTGGCTCATCTGGATCGCTAGGGGGGAGGGGAAAGGCTTAAAACTTCTGAGAGATTTGACCGCGAGTTTATATTTCAGGTGAGGGGACACCGAGGGACCCCGTTTCCTGCTCTCCACCTAACCCTAGGCGGGACGCACTGGTCCCAAGCGACCCCCAGGTGAAACTGCTCCTCGCTCCCAGCCCGACCTGGAGGAGGCGGGAGCAGCGACTTCTGGCCTGATCCCCAGGGGGAAGGCGAGAGGCTTGAAACAGCCTTGAGGGACTCGCCTGCGAGTTTATATTTCCGGCGATTTCAATGGGGCACACGGACTGAGATCTGGAAACGAGGCCAGGCTTGGGATATAGAGCACAGTCTACCTTGGATACGCCCCAGGCATAGAGAGTTTACACACCCAAAAAGGTGAGTTGCAACGCTTGGTTCAACAAGGGACTGGGGCGCCACCACTCTTCTCCCCACAACCACCAAAGAAGGATTCCCACTGGACACAGTGGACCAACCTTGCCCATCCCTGCTAGAGAACTGCCCTAATCATTTTTTAAAAAAATATTTATTTATTTATTTTTTTTTTTACCGGAGCTGGGGCAAGACCAGCATGGATGCACTGCCCTGATTAATTCTGGTCACTGGCTTGCTTAAACAGTCACATTTAATCCATTCTCTAGATGTAAATTCTACAGCTCCATGGCCACCTTTTCATCTCTTTCTCTCTGGAGTAATCAGACTATATAGTTTCTCTGGATAGCATCATCGTCATTTCTTTCGCCTCTTCTCCAACCACATTNCTCTTCTTTTTCTCTTTAACGTATTTTTATTTCTTATTATTCACCTTCCCTCTTTCCTCTTTTCTTTTTTGTTTTCCCTTTCAGTTTGCATACTTGTTGGAGTTGTCTGTATGTTTGTGTGCCTTTGTCCCTGTATGTTTGTCTGTCTGTTTTCTTTTCTAGGGAACGTCAAGAAACAAGTGAAAGTACACATGGTAGAGAGTCCCAAATACAACTACAAGTAGGAAAATAAAATAACCAAGGTCTCAACAAGAGAGACCAAGAGATACCATTCAAAGAACACCTTCTGAACGGACAGGCCCTGGACAGTCAAAGAGCCAGCTTGGTTACAGCAGCCCTCACAGGTACAGAGTGCTTAACAAGCTTTAAAAACTAACAAGAGATAGAATACTAACCAAAATGACGAAACAAAGAGCTCTTCTCCAAAGAAATTCCAGCAAGAATTGACAGCTAAAGAACTGCTCAAGACAGATAGAGCCAAAATACCTGAACAAGAATTTAGACAATAATCATAAAATTAATCGCTTGGCTTGTAAAAAGCATGGAGGACATCAGAGAAACTATGGCTACAAACACTACAGAGCTTAAATATAGTTACGATGAATTAAAACATGGGATAAATGAGATACATAATAAACTAGAGGCGTCCAATGCATGGATTGAAGAGGCAGAAAGGAAAATAAGTGATTTAGAAGACACCATTACAGAAAAAGGAGAAACTGAGAAAGAGACAAATTGATCCAGGAAACAGGAAAGAAGAGTTCCAGAGCTCAATGATACAGTCAGACGGAACAATATCCGTATCATAGGAATCCCAGAAGAGGAAGAGTAGGGAAAGGTGCTGACAGAATCCTGGAACAAATTATAGCAGAGAACTTCCCCAACCTGGAGAGGGAAGTAGACGTTGAAATTCAAGAGGCACAGAGAACTCCCCTCAGACGTAACTTGAATCGATCTTCTGCACGACATATCATAGTAAAACTGGCTAAATATAAGGACAAAGAGAATTCTGAAAGCAGCTATTGAGAAAAGTGCCATACCATACAAAGGGAAACCTATCAGAGTGGTGACAGACCTATCTA
>NW_027532194.1:0-2603 GCF_008692635.1 Crocuta crocuta
TTGTGATCTGAAAGTGTGCATGGTAAGATCTCAATTCTTTTATATCTATGAGGGCTACTTTGTGACCCTGTATGCGATGTATTTTGGAGAATGTGCCATGCACACTTGAGACCAAAGTGAATTCCATAGCCTCAGGATGTAGAGTTCTAAATATATCTGTCAGATCCATCTGTTCCAATGTGTGCTTCAGGTTCGTTGTTTCTATAGTGATTTTCTGTCTAGTTGACCTATCCATTACTGTAAGTGGAGTATTAAAGTTCCCTGCAATTAGCACATTCTTATCCATAAGATTGTTTCTGTTTGTGATTGTTTTATGTATTTGGGTGCTCCCATATTCGGTGTGTAGACACTTACAATTATTAGCTCTTCCTGATGGATAGACCCTGTAATTATTATATGATGCCCTTCTTCATCCCTTGTTACTGCCTTTACTTAAAAGTCCTGTTTGTCTGATATAAGTATAGCTACTCCAGCTTTCTTTTGACTTCCAATAGCATGATATATATTTCTCATTCCCCTTACTTTTAATCTGTAGGTTTCCTCCAGTCTAAAATGAGTTTCTTATAGACAGCAAATAGATGGATTTTGTTTTTTTATCCATTCGGCTACCCTATATCTTTTGATTGGAGCATTTACTCCATTTACAGTCAGTGTTATTATTGAAAAATATGGGTTTAGAATCATTGTGTTCTGTGTAGGATTCCTGCTTGTGGTGGTGTTTCTGGTGCCTTATGTTCCTTGCAACATTTCCCTCATAGAGTCCCCCTCAGGATATCTTGTAGGGATGGTTTGCTGGTGACGAATTTCTTTCAATTTTTGTTTATTTGGGAAGTCTTTTATCTCTCCTTCTATTCTGAATGACAGGCTTGCTGGATAGAGGATTCTGGCTGTGTATTTTTTCTGTTTATCACATTGAAGATTTCCTGCCATTCCTTTCTGGCCTGCCAAGTTTCAGTAGATAGGTTTGTCACCACTCTGATAGGTTTCCCTTTGTATCTTTGGGCCCTTTTATCTCTAGCTGCTTTCAGAATTCTCTCTTTGTCCTTATATTTTGCCAGATTCACTATGATATATTGTGCAGAAGATGGATTCATGTTACGTCTGAGGGGAGTTCTCTGTACCTCTTTGATTTCAATGTCTGTTTCCTTCCCCAGATTGGGGAAATTCTCTGCTATAATTTGTTCAAGTACTCCTTCAGTGCATTTGCCTCTTTCTTCCTCTTCTGGAATTCCTATGATACAGATACTGTTCTGTTTGATTATATCACTCAGTTTTCGAATTCTCCTTTTGTGCTCCTGGATCAACTTATCTCTCTTATTCTTGGCTTCCTCTTTTTCTATAATTGCGCCTTCTAACTCACCTATTCTCGTCTCTGCCTCTTTAATCTGTGCAGTGTCCTCCTACATTTTATTATGCACGTCATTTATAGCATTTTTTAATTCATCACAGCTGTTTTTAAGCTCCATTGTCTTTATAGCAGTAGCTTCTCTGGTATCTTCCATGCCTTTTTCAAGCCCAGTGATTAATTTTATGACTATTGTTCTGTATCCTTTTTCAGTTATGTTGCTTGTATCTGTTTTGAGCAGTTCTTTAGCTGTCATTTCTTCCTGGAATTTCTTTAGAGGAGAGTTCTTCCATTAAATCATTTTGGCTAGCTTTCTGTCTCTTGTTAGTTTTAAAAGCTTGTTATATTCTCTGTACCTGTGAGTGGTGCTATATTAAAGAAGGCTCATTGACTGTCCAGGACCTGTCCATTCAAGAAGTGTTCTTTCACTGGTGTCTCTTGGTCTCTCTTGTCATGCCTTTGATTATTTTATTTCCCTACTCATACTGGTATTTGGGACTCTCCACCATGTGCACTTTGGCTTGTTTCTTGAGGTAGCCCTATGAGGTTGTCTTCTTAGTGGACTCTGTCTCTTTTTCTCCCAGACTCCTGCTGTTCACTGTCCTATGGCTTCAGGCCTTCTCTGTTTGAGAGATGGGGGCAAGCAAAATCTATGGAGCTCCCTACTTTTCTGCCATCTTGCCTCCCTATCCAGTTACTCATATTTGAATGAGATGCATGTAGAAGGATTTTTAGGTGAGATTGGCTATGGTGTTTGTCTAAGCCTTCTATCTCAAGGTCTGTCTCTCTTTTTCATGGCTAAAGTCAGGGACTTAACATACCTGTCCAACTTTTGAGGGTAACTTGTTTCCTGTAAGGCTCTATCTCTCATCCTATGTTTCCTAGAACTCTTCACAATCTTAGCTGTAATTGGGTCATTCCTTACAAACATATACTTTGCTGACATATTGGTACAGCTTCTAATCCCCATGCTTTCCAATTCTTCAGTTTCCACTTTAACCAAAAATCACAGCTTATTGAAACTGGGTCCTGCTTTTGGCATTTTCTTTTCAGTGATGAGGCTGTTTNNNCAAACTCTTTGTATCTTATTTTGATGGCTTTCTAGTAAACCCTGTCTTTGGCTACCTTTACTAACAAATTTTAGAGGGAAATTTCTTTTGCTCCAAGTTTTGATATTTGTTTTTAGGCCTGCTTTCATCATTTTTGACTCACCGTAGTGACTATTTGGTGATCCATGGGGTCTGCAACCACTGGGGCA
>NW_027532194.1:2728-3566 GCF_008692635.1 Crocuta crocuta
GATTTCAGGTGTAAAATATAGTGGTTCAACACTTTCATACAACACCCGGTGGTCATCACAAAATTGTTTTTGATGCTTTTGGAAATCGAAAAGTTTATTTATTTCTTTGTCAGATATCTAATTATTAGTGCATAGAAATGCAACTGATTTCCATATGTTCATTTTATATCCTAAAACTTTTGTTAATTAGTTCTCATTTTGGTTTGAGTCTTTGGGATTTTCTATATATAAAGTCATATTGTCTGCAGATAATAACAATTTTCCTTTTTCCTTTCCAAGTTTTTTAAAGTTTATTTTTTTGAGAGTTGGGGTAGGGACAGAGAGAGAGACAGAGAGAGAATCCCAAGCACACTCTGTGCACTGTTACTGCAAAGACTGATTCTGGGCCCAGTTCCATGAACCATGAGATCGTGACCTGAGCCAAAATCAAGAGTCAGATGCTTAACCTACTGAACCACTCACGTGCTCCTTTCCTTTCCAACTGTACTTCCTTTTATTTCTTTGTCATGTTTAATTGTTTTAGATAGGGCTCCAGTACTGTGTTAAGTATAATGTTAGCTGTGCGTTTGTCATATATGGCCTTTATTATGTTGAGGTATGCTCATTTTATACTCAGTCTCTTGAGGTTTTTTTTTTTTAATCATGAATCATGACTGTATTTTGTCAGATGTTTATTCTTATGATCATGTGATTTTTAGCTTTCATTTTGTTAATATGGTATATTATTGATTTACATATACTGAACCATCTTGTATCCCAGAGATAAATCACACTTTGTTATAGTGTAAAATCCTTTCAGTGTGTTCTTGAAATTAATTTAAAAGGAGAAACAACTTAT
>NW_027532194.1:3994-4275 GCF_008692635.1 Crocuta crocuta
TGCAGTGTTTACATTTTCATTCGTTTGAAGATATATTTTATTTCTCCTTTTGTCCTTTGACCCATTGATTGTTCAGGAACATGTTCTTTTTCCACATATTTGTGATTTTTTTTTTCCAGCTCTTCTCTTGTTGATATTAATATCATACCATAGCATTTTCAAAAAGATTCTTGGTATAATTTTNATTATATATATTATGTACAGTTTTGTATGTAAAATTTTTTTTAAGTGGAAGAAGAGAAATTTTCTGAAAATTGAATCATAATTTCTATAAACAGAAC